>NC_054379.1:51936245-52241870 GCF_017654675.1 Xenopus laevis | reverse complement strand
GATTGTCCTCAAAATTGGTCAGCACAGAGATTACCTGACAGAAGTTGGAACAAGCACTATAGTTCAAAAAATATTTTGATTGTATTTTATTTACTGAGGTAAAACTCATATCAAGGAAAAAATTTAATCTTAAACTTTAATAAATCAGCCCCTTATTTTACCCAATCTAGATCTTTGTTCTGCTTTGCTGTGCATCAAGGTTACTTAATTAATCAAAGTTATTGCAGTCTTATAATGGTCATAATCTAGGTTGGTCATTCAGTGGTTGAATGGTGTACCATATTATTCCATGGCGTATGGTGGAAGCTGGTGGTCCAGGTTATTCCTTAATGTGTTCCCTTCTAAAGTTATCACTGGCTCAATCATATGTAACAAAGGAAGTTGGAACTGAGCAGGATAATTACATCAGTGTTTTTTTTTCACATGACATTTCAGGTTAGCATGAAACCTTTATCAAGTGTGAGCACTCAATGTACACTTCACAGGGAGTGATATCATCATTCATACCCACACACTGCAATTATCCCTTTTAACTCTTGAATTAATCCATAGTGTCCATCACTTGATTTTTAGTACTAGTCCATAAAATATTCAAAACCTATGCAAATAAGTCTCAACCAGAATAGAAAACTGTCCATTAAAAAAAAACCAATGCAAGCTTCATAACATCACACAGCTAGACACTACTTAGGGATGCTACAAGAACCTGTCAAAGGCACTATTACACAGATTTTCCTCCATGTTCTTAACATGATTAAGGTTTGAATAAGGCATTTTACCAGTGTCTCAAATGTAAGAGGCATATACAGTACAAAATCATTTTATGTAATATTTTTCATTATTCCAAAGATCTGGCAGTGTTGTTAGCAATAACTACCGTAAAGTATTGCATAGGGCAAATTTACAATTGATAGGTGTAATGTCGAGGTGCTTTAATGGTTGCAAAAATGTTTAATATAAACTACTTGTTCTCTGACGGCCACTGTATGAACAGCCCATTACATCTGTAATGCTTAGATGCCCTGATGGGATTGCAGGAGATGTCCTTGAAGACAGAAGAATAGAGATGAGTGTCAGTGGATTATTTTATTAGCTCGCTATATGTTGCCCTTCATAGAGGGCCAGAAAAGGTTATCCCCACTCTCACTTGAAGGATGAAACAAAACACGTTTCTTGCAGATCAGTGCATTTCTTGTATAAAAAGTACAAAATGTCATTTTTTATAATACTAAGTTGAAACCACAGGGAAATATTTTTAGTGTGATCATTCCTTTATATTCCAATTACTTTAGAGATTAGCCATTGCAAACGATGTTACCAAGTACAAACACAGCAACTTTGTTATGGAAGTCAGCCAGTTGCTTTATGGTTTGGTTCTATTTAATGCCATCACAAACATCCAATTTTCGAGTCTATGGGGTATATTTATCAAAGAGTGAAGTTAGAGATCACCGCAGTCATCTAGAGTGAAATTGTGCCACTCTCCATTCATTTCTATTGGATTTTTAAAAGACTATTAATCATTGGGTGAAAGTGAAAGTTCATCCTTTGATAAATACACCTTCCAAAATCCCATAGAAATGAATGGACAGTGGCAGAATTTCACTCTAGCTGACTGTTGCGATTTCTAACTTCAATTTTTGATAAATATATGCCATTGTGTTCACAGAGCTTTATGACTATGTCAAGCAATCTCTGGGCGATTTTAAATGATACATGAATAAGAGCTTTCAGTTTAGTATACCTCTATGTAAAAAAGATTTATTACTAAATTGATACTTTCAACTCAGTGAACTAGTCCAAGGAGCCAATAGGAGCCATTCATTCTGTGCACCACCACAGGGACTAATCTCCAAAGGTAATTCAATCCTATAAAATAATCAAGCACATAAGTAAAAATCTCAAAGTCCATAAGAAATCATGGGAAACAATACAAGAATAATACATGAATACATTTCAACAGTTATAACTAGAGGGCTCTAACTATGTAAATTAGAAAAACACCAAGTAGTTTAAAGATACCTATGTTAATGCTCCAGGCAGTCTAAATATACATATGGTAATGCTTTATTATTGATAATGTATAACTCCCAACTTTCTGTTGATCTCTTTGTATAAAAATGAAAAACTTCAATAAAAAGAGAGTTAAAAAAAACAAAAAAAAACAGGCCTCTCTGTTACTTATACAAAGTTTTATTTTTCCAGGCCAATCACCCTCATTTATGAAGATTATAGTCCCTTGTTTGTCCTCTCATGTATTCTTTATGTAATGGTGGTTTTGGATACATTTTCTGTTCTCTGAGTAAACTTTCTGACATCTTTGGCATGGGCACACAATCAGATAAACCACATCTCTAGTCACACAATTAATATAGCATTTGATCAAAATGTTGTTGTTTTCACCCCCAGATGCTGTATGACGCACGGAAAGCATCCGGCTAATCTAATGCTTCTTCCATGGTTTCAAATTCTTTTTAGTCAAAAGTTTATTTAAGCTCCTTCTTCCTTTGGTCATTACCTTCGAACTCTCAGTGAGATATTTCTTAAAGGAGAAGGACCGCTTATTAAAAAAAACCCTACCCCCCCTACATAGACCCCCCTCCCTCTCCCCCCAGCATAGCCTCTACCCCGGGCAAATGCCCCTAACTTTTTACTTACCCTTCGGTGCAGATTCATGGCACCTGAGTTCACGGGTGCCATCTTCTTCGGTCTTCTCAGTATTGTCTATGGCAGGGTATTTTTTTGGCATTTTGTAGCCACTGCTGCAAGCAGCTCCGGAGCGACTAGTAGCAGCTTCTTACAAAATACCCTGCCATAGACACTACTGAAAAATGCCTTTATTAAAAAACATGTAATGTCTTAGCAAAGGCAATTATCACAATTGTCTATTTTGTAGGTGTGGCATTTAGCTGCTACTAGTAGCTCTGTTTGTCTTCACCCTAAGGGTAAGGGCACACGCTAGGATTTGGGAAAAAGAGGCAATTTGTCGTTGGGCGACTAAATCTCTCGGAATCTTACCATGTGTCACTAGCCTAAGACAAGTCCTTGTCTCCTATTTGTGTGTATTCCTTAGAATGCCCATAATTAATGTGGATTTAGGATATGCTCCTTCCTTTAATCTATTCCAAAATGTTTGTGTCTGAGTAATGATTTCATATGGGTAGTGGCTCATGGGAAGTTTTCTAGCTGCAGCCGAAGTTGCCTCGGAGGAAAATTTGGCTGATTTAGCGGTATGTTGGGCATACCACCAGCAATTTAAATTTGGCAATGGAGAGGCATTTTCGGAAGATATGTCGCCCAAAGCCGTGCATAAAAAACTTCGGCGACAAATGTGCCACTGCCATAAAGCTGCATACCTTGCTTGAGATGGATTAGATGTAAACTAGAAATAGTAAAATAAAAATCACTGCAGTTGATTTTAAAAACAAAATTGTTTTATGGCACAGAGGAAGTAGATATGTGGGATATAAAATGTACAAAAAATATATGGGTCAGTATCACTCACATGAACAGCCTTGACCCACCAAGTAAGCGATATTAGAGTGAATCAGTTTCACATCAAAGGGGTTTCTTCTCAAGAACCAGCTCTTCCAGCTGAAGTAGAACTTAGTATGAATCATCGATGTATGATTGGAGCATATGAACTATGTAATCTAGTGAGTGGTTGTTAGGGCTAAGGAAAAGGAAGAATAGGTGTGCACTCCTGCGACACACCAGGTTGGATAAAATTTCCTAATGCGTTTCGTAGCTAAAGATAGCTAATCATGTACCTATGAGTAAGTATCTCTAGATACAAAACGCGTTAGGAGATTTGATTTTAACCTATGGAATAAAGATCGAAATTTTATCCAACCTGGTGTGTCGCAGGAGTGCGTGCCTATTCTTCCTTTTCCTTTTATCTCACCCAAGCTACGGCTTGGGGGCGCTGCACCCGGGCACCTGTTCACATCGGTGAGTATGAACAACGCTTATATTGTTTGAATTTATTGCAGAGAATGCTACACCCTTAAGAGACGGACCTGGGGCCATGCACACAGGTCAATTTAGATGCTGGGTGAGCTTTGATTTTCATTAGGAATATTGGAACATTCACTTTTTTATATGATATAAGCCAGAATCATATATACTGTGCATAATTAATGAATTAATCAGGGACTGATGGGGTGAATTTAGTTTTTTTTGTTAATGGTAATTAACTTTGCTTGCCAGTAATCTGTGTAAATAGCTATTTGTATATTTATGTAAATACTTTGTTTGAAGCATGTGACTCAGCTGTGCTGAGAGTATATTTAAATGGTGCTAAAACAATTGTATATTGAAAGCTGTGTTTGCTACATTTTAATACACAAGAGTGTGCATGGAAAGTTTTACTTTTATATATCATAGTGCAATTGATTGAACAAAGTTTCATGGCAGCCTCTTTTAAAGGTAAACTGTACCCCCAAACAATGTAGGTCATAAAACAGTTCATATGTAAAACCCTGCTTCATGTACATAAACCATTTTCATAATAATATACTTTTTTAGTAGTAGTTTTAAGGAGGTAGAATTATTTAACTTTAAGATAGTAGAGCACCATAGTTTTTTACACAAATCACTTTTATCAGGCCTGAGGTTTCTGACACAGGCACCATGCTGAAAACATGATATTTGCACTGGCACAAATTATAGAAAAATTTGGCATGGATTGCTTTCATAAAATCGCAGATGGGTTTGCCAAATCTCTTGGCCGGTAGAAGAGAGTGGATGGATAAAAAAAATAACATTTTTAGTTCCCCTAATAAAATGATACAGAGAACTTCTTTTACATGTGGATATTTCATCTCCATTGATGTATGTTATTTAGTACTATAGATGATGATTTCTAATAAGAAAACTTCATAACTGAAAAAGAGGGGAAATGCCACAGTTGATAATTACATAAGAAATCTAAGCCAAAAAGACTCAATATTAGTTTGCTTTACACTGGAATCTGAACTGTAAAAGGATCAGAACATACAGTATACAGCAACTTTATATTCAGAGAATAAATCCCTAAAATAGAGCTTTCTTTGCAACTGTCAGTTACTTTAACCTTTTTTTTTTTTTGCACAATAATTTCTAAGACGTTTCAAAGAATTTCACACTAGCACGTGGATATCACAATTCTTTATAGATAGTAAATTCTTTGACAGCGATCTCATTCAAGTCATTAATTATCACCACTTATTGTAGTGAAATACGTTTCCGAACCTTAGTATGGGACTGACTCTGTAAGCAAGTCTTTGTAAGTCTGTATAAAATATATGTATAAAATATAAATATATCTAAACACATCCATTTTTGGTGTTAAGCACTGAGAATTAGCTACCATGGTTAGTAAAATGTTTCAAGATCATTAATAAAATCAGGGACACTTCTAGAGAGAGGCGGCATTGATTGCATTTCATTTACATACACTTACTTTACACACACACTAATTCATTTACTAGAACTGTCCAACAAAAAGTGTTATTCTAGTGCAAACCCTCTTTACTGGGTTTAGATAAGTATTATGCAGTCTGGGCCGCACTCACTCCTACAAGGAAATCCTGGCGTTAAACTGGACCCTTGACCCTTTTAGGCATATTAAATAATGTTTGAATATTTTATTAAAAAAATATTCAAACATTATTTTTTTTTTATTATTTTGAAAAAAAAACCTCTCATACTTTTTTCTTTATTTTTTCCTGTGATCACAATTTTTTAAATCCATCTCAGATGGGTTAACTTAATCACATTTTGTCACAGAGAAGACCATGGCTGCGTTTTTTTCCTAGTAAAAAAATAGGAAAAACAAAAAACAAACTTGCTTGAATGTTAAAAATGACACTTATTGGTTTCTATGACATCTTAACAGGTATTTGGTGGGGAGATTTTCATTTATTTAAGATTTGATAAATCTCACAAAAAATGGTGATGCCATTTTTTTCATTGTGCCTTTTCAGAAAAAAAAAGTCTCAATTTAATTCTGTGATTTGAATTGCTGCAAAAAGTCAAATTGGAAATTTAGTATATCAGTCCCTTAGAGGCCAGTTCATTCTTTTATAAGTTAAACCCCAAAAATAAAAATAAATAATGAAATTTTTTATAAAAAAACTCAATCTTGTTAAGTTACAGGAAATAAATTGGATTTAAGAAAAATTATTTTGAGTGTAATCAATTTGAAAACTCAAAAAGTTAAATGAATGAAAATACACCTCCCATTGCTTTCTAGTTTATCTGGTATTATTTGTTTTCATTTGAGTTTTTAAATGATTAATCTCAAAAATTTAAATTACAAAAACTCAGATTTGAAAGAAATTAAATTCATGTTTTTTGCTTCAAATTTTAACTTTTCTTGTGAATATGTGAATATGATATGTGATATGTGAATATCTGAATCAGACATGACCAGAAGCTGTTCAAAACCTGGGAACCAGTTTTCCTTAAAGGAGAGATATAGGATAAGTGAATCTTGTAGGCAATTATGAATAATATTTGGCACTGGTTTTACATTGGGCTAAAAAAATAATATTTTCTTTAAAACTCCTCCTTTATTAGGAGCTCCCTATAGATATGCTACTGTCACTATCCGTATTTCAAATGAGGAGTGGGTGTGTCCTAACGTTTCCAGCCAGAAGAAGAGGGGGAAAGCCAATTGCAGCCCTGCAGTCACAAGCAAAAACAAGCTTCAGTTCCCTATCAGGTCAGCCTAGCTACAGTCAGTGTGCTGAGTGCCGTCAGCTCTCCTGGAACAGATGGGCAGGATTATTAAGGTTTTTGCAGAAATTTTCAATAAATCGACCTGAAAAACTACTTTTTTCAGCACATTACTTCTATATTTAAAAGAGCATAATGCACTGGTACAACACAATATGTCTCATTTAAGGAACCTATATGTTATTAAGAAACAAGTAACAAGTAGTAAAAGAGACAATCATTTTTAACATTTATGGGGGAATGTAATAAAAGCTGGTAATGGGAAATATAGTCGCAATGCAAAATTATTTCCCTCTGCACAAACAAATTTTCTTTTGTGCAAATTTTGGGGGTTATCTATAAAAGGTCGAAAAATTTGCATTTTCAAGGGTATTATTCAGTCAAAACTCAAATTTTCGGGGAAAAAAAACCTTGAAAAAGTTGAGTTTTGTTTAAAAACCCTCAATTTTTTTGAGATGTATTATACCCAAAGCTGGAAATAACTGAAATCCAAAAATACACCTGTTTAGGTCATGTAGAAGTCAAGGGCAGAGGTCCCTTTAAACCATATGCAGATGTTTGTAGCCTTCATGATGTTCACATTTTTTTCAGTAGGTTTAGCTTGAAAACTTGATCAATTCCAGAGATTTGAGTTTTTTCCCCGCTGAAAACTCGATCAATTCAAATATTCGAGTTTTCACCCCTACTACACTGATGAGTTTTTCCATTCAAGATTTTTTCTTAAATTAAAAACCATTTGAGTTGTGAGTTAATATGAGTTCATGCGGGGTCTAAAAAAGCTCGCAATGCTCTAAAATTTGACCTTTGATAAATAACCCCCTTAATATACCTTTTGCAAGCGTTGGACTGGAATCATCCAGGGCCCACTGGGGCTTCCAAGGTAATCATGTTCCCATACAAGAACATTTTCTCTAAAGAAAACAACCCATATTTAAATATAAATATTTTAAATATAAATATCTTTGGCTTGTGGTGCTCTAGAAAAAAAGAGCATTATAGTGCCTTCGTTTAAATTCCCTTAAGGGAGAGCAAATGAAGCACTGCTTTGAGATAATCTTCAAATGAAATAAGCAGGATTTGTACTATCTTTTGCTTTGATGTGTTGAGAGGGAAGTACCAAATTCCAATATTTAATGGTCAGTTGGACCAATGCCCAGGTTTCCTATTCCATGAGTGCCTGGATCAGTTGTAGCTGGTTGAATTTCTGTATTACTGACTTCTATGTCTGATCTTGACTATGAATGACTATTGCCTGTCCTGCCTTGTGGATCATGCTTTTGTCTGAAACCTTCAGTACCATGCTGCTTTACAATCTGGAATCTATATTGTGACTCTGCAATTCCACTTTTCCTTCTCAGTCTTAATTTCTGCCCCAGACAGACCTCATGGCCCTGACAGAAGTTATCTTTCTTGATGTTCAATAATTAATTTGTAGACCATTTGTAGGCTTGAAGAAGCCGGAGGACTTTATTATTTTTCTTTTCACCGTGATTGTTCTAAGTTCTCACAGAATCATCACAGAAGCTGTATACACTTCTTCCAGATGCTTTATGTTGTAATAAAAAATACACATTTGATGATCACTCATGCAGATCTAGTTAAATAGTCTGCTTCCTATTTCAGTGGATATAATATTAGAAATTACATTTTTTCCAGGCATAATATCGTTCCTGATTCATCTTCAAGATGTTCTTGCTACTTGGTAATATTAAATTCTAATATTTGATACTTTCTTAGCTATTATCATGTGGTACTGTTTGTCTCTGCCCCCCTATACCTTTGAAACTTTATATCTATATATCTATATATCTATATATCTATATATATATATATATATATATATATATATATACACATTACATATATGTGTGTATTGTCTGCATAAGCATACTTCCCTTTTGTACCTTGCCTGTATGTGTTAATTATATTTGACGGTAAAATGGGAACATTCTGTTTTTTTGGTTTGGCTGTTCCAGACTGTACTCATGCTTGAGCAGTCACCTGAACCAAGGTCTTCGGCATGAAATAAGCTCACAATTTATTGAGGTAAGCTTTGTTCCATACACGCTACTTAAATGGGTTCAGATAAATTCAGTTAATACAGACAGAATTTGGGGACATACAAAAGGCAGCCGTTGAAAAAGCAAGAAATATAGTCAGAATGAGTGGGTATTATGCTTTATTCTTTTTTTGTTACAGAACAAATATCATTGAATGCAGTTTGCTACTGCAAACGTTTCTTTCTGACATCTGTTATATCTCTGTTAAACACTGTTGTACAGAAAATTTTGTTCTCAGGAATGTGTGGAATATATATTTAACCCTTTCGACAACCCTTTGTCGGTGTTACACTCCACATGTGGCGCTTACCTGATGACATAGAACAAACTTGAGCCACTCCGCATTGGTATTGGGATAGACTGGGTACCTGGTACTTACTAGCATAGTGCCTCCACCTAGTGGGATCCAGGAATGCACCTACCGGTGGCCCCACTAGGAATACAGTAATACATACAGAGTATTGGTTAAACTGAATAACTGTTTATCTAAAATATAATAATATAAAGAGAGAGGAGTATAAAGCACCTTCCACCGATCAAAAAACCACATATATGGTGTGCAGGATCAAGGGTTAATGATAAATATTCAGTAGAGAGTAAAGAATGACCCAAAAGTTGCACCACCCCATTTATTATTCCATAAATCCCATGAACAAGGAAGGTAAAACTTAACCTTTATTGGTATGTATTAAAATAACCCAAGGGTGAAAAATCTTGATTTGACTAACAATCGTATCTTATATCATTTTGCACTCACTAGTGGATTAACCCTTTGGGGCATTGAGTGCTACCACTATGGCCATTTTGCCATAATTTACAGAACTTAATTTAGGTAATCCCCATGATGATGCTTCTTATATGATCCTATCAGGTTTGAATACGATCATTTGTTAAGCATCTGGGGCAGACTACTTAATTCAGCAAAATATGGGCTCCTCCTTTTTGTAATTTTAATCACTTTTGATTTTTCACCCTTGGGTTATTTTAATACATACCAATAAAGTTTAAGTTTTACCTTCCTTGTTCATGGGATTTATGGAATAATAAATGGGGTGGTGCAACTTCTGGGTCATTCTTTACTCTCTACTGAATATTTATCTAAAATATAAATGGGCACCTAATACGGGTAGCACTCCTAACCGGTGGCAATCGGGCATTCACTAACTAATTTGCTTGCGTAATCTGTATAGCTAACTAAAGAAGGCAAAGTCCTTTAATGTCCTTCCCTAAAACAATCTCTGTATCTTCAAGTGCTTCTTTAGGGTACTGTTCCTTTAAACAGGATACTCACACTAAATGCTCTTCGGATATTTTACAGAGTTCTCTTTAGGCGAGTCCAGCACATTCAGACATACATTGCGACTACTGGCTGTTCCTCCAGTCTGAATTCTTGCACACGCTCTGTCCCTCCATGCACAGTATCTGGCTTCCCTGTGTCAGCCTGATCCAAATGACTGCTTTTGGTGGAACCTCTCAGCTCTATGGGCCCGCCAGCAGCTCTCTGGTCTCTCTCTGTCCACCATGTGGTTCTTTCTGCCAGGCTTTTCTCATGTCTCTGAAACACACAAGATGGCCCTAGGTGGCACACAAGCATTTTTTGACTGACATCAACCGTGTGTGTGTAATAGGTAGAGGCCATTTTTGCTTCTGCCTGGACACACACACACAATAGATAAAACAAAGATACTACATCATTGGTCCAAGTAGATGGCTCAGTATCCCACCTCAGAAAAAGAAAAAACACAGTGGGCTCTGGTCCTTGTGAGGGCCCGTCAACCCAGACCTGCTCCCTGTCAGTGACTCTCTGACCCACCCTGACCCCAATTGTGCCTCAAGAGGAAAAGAAAGGTAAGTGCGCTGGGGGGGGGGTGCGGCTGGGGGTTTCAGCTTGGAAGGGACAGGGGCCCAGAGAGGTATGGGTGGCCCCTGAATCGGAAGCCCCAGTGGGCTTTGGAAATATGGAGTACAAAGTTGTGCAAAATGGATGCAATCCGAATAAAATTGTATTTCAACTTATGTGTAATTTAGAGAATTTATAGAACTGAAAGGGTGCCATAAATAACTGACATAGGTACACTCACCAAGTTGAAACGGTGTGGAATAAATCCACAGCAATACCGTTGAAGGGGGCCTTAGGCACACTGAAAAAACCATGGGGCCGCAAATGTAAAGTAAACAAATCTCCATTTATTAGATTGCATTAAAAAATAAACATCTCCTAAAGGCCCTACGCATTTCATGCCCCTAAGGCACTTAAGTCATGGGCTGTGATTCAATGTTATCCCTGAAAATATCCATTAAATAAATGTGGATGTCGTATTTATAAACTATTACCCTATTTTTCACCATTCGGTAGCCCATTCTATTAGATAGGAAAAACTCAATTGTAAGAAGTGGTATAAAATGTGAAATAGGGGTGTAAAATAAGATGTAAAAAGGGTTGAATGTGAATGCCATTTTTACAAAGCAGCGAACACTGTTTTTACACTGTTATTTTACATTGGGTTTTGCTTTCGCCTAAAATCAATACACTTTATAAAATATACTTTATACATATACTGGATTTTACGTGGTAGTTCCTGGCATTGGGAAAGCTATGTGTATTTATACACGTTTTTACACAGCTGTAAAAATAAGCCACATAATGTTGTCTTTTTTCTTGCTTGTCTGTTCTTTAATGCTATAATGTTAAAAAAAAACTCTTACAGTTCCTGAAAGAAATATCTGTGATTTTTGTTACAATTATTAAAGTAAGGTTTCTAGTGAAACCATCAGTCTAGACTCTCATGAATTCTGTAGAATTTTTTACTGCAACGGATATCCATATATTATATACTGACTATTATAGAAATGTTTTACAGAGTATTTATCAAGCAATAAGAACAACATATAGTATGCTTTAGACAGGCCCGGGCCAAACCAGCCAGTGCCTCTTCTGCCTACCCCTAATTCTGGTCCTGGCTAAATTGCCATGGTTCACCTACTCACTTAAAAAAAGAGGAACTGCCTCTCTTGTCCCTTCTTCTTTCAAGTGATCAGTCTTCCAGGGTCTTCTCCTGTACTTGTAATTTTATTCATGGGCATCTGCGTTTGACCTTAACTATGGATTCTGCAATAAAAACTATTTGCTAAAGTCTCTGAAAGTTTCCTTAGACTAGGGCACCATGTTTTTTTAAGTAACCATATCATGCTCCCAAGCCTGCCAAAGGACTAGAAACCATTCACATTGACAACCATGTGAAGAATACAGTAGCGGCAGTGGTTTATTCAGGCCACAAACCAAGCCAAATGCTTGTGCAAGCACTCAACAAAGTTGGCTGAAAATGCTTACTGTGCTAAAGTTGCAGCATAATCTGAAAGAATGTATGTCATTAGACTACAGAAAATAGAGACCTATATGCCTTGTATATACACAGATAGGTTACTACCTAGACAAGCCCACAAAATCCAGTTATTAAAGAATGCTACACTGAATGTTATAATCACCTCTCCTCTTCTAGGAAGGATTTTCACTTGAAGTTGGAACTTTGTTGGTAGCATTTGCATTATTTTACAAGGACATTAGTTACATTGGCCTTTTAAGTTGGCAGTCAAGTCTGACTCACAGTAGGCATTCCACAGTGTTCAGTTGGCTAAGGTCAGGGCTTTGTGCAGGTCAGTCAGGTTCTTCCATTCCCATCTCAGTAAAAATATTTGTACTTATTGTCCTTTTGCATGGGGGCATAATTGTGCTTAGTTCTACCAGCATGTGCCCTCTGATATGCAAATATGAATATTATCTGCCCTTTGCCTTCCACATCAACCAAGAGAATCGGAGTGAGCTCTTCCTAGCCATTCCCTTGTCTATCTATAAAGCTTCATGTTTGGAAAAAAGTAGAAATTTAAGTGCCTTTTTTTGTTGTAGCATAGTGGAAAGGAGCTTCTCTAACAAGATTGGTTAATTATATGCTATCGCAGAGCTAAAAACACATCAACTACAACTGCGGTATAATTTTGCCTTCCCATTGACAATGTTTGGTAAAAATTTGCTGCTTTACAAATGTTTCTGCAGTTTTGTGATTTTCTGGCAAAACAGGCCACATTTGCTTATCTCTTGTCAACTGTTATAGTCAGCCATTAGTTACTGTGTGATCGGTGTACTACAATTGGAAAATAAACCATTTAATAATAAATTAAATCAGCTGAAGTGAACTGCTGCAATATTTGTAGTTACAGTATATATTTTGTTGTTGTAAATTAGGTTATTTTGGGAGACAATGATGGAGTACTAATGTATTTTTGTTAAATTATGCTAACTTAGATTTCCTCCTGTACTGTAGCATCTTTGTATCTCTAAATAATTCTCCTTCTGTGTTGCAGTATCTATCTAAAGACTTAATAAAAGTCATGAAAATGTAACAAATCTGCAGCTAAAGGACACCACCATCTTCCTTCTCTATATATTCTTTAAAAAATCAACTCCTACATTAAACTGGATGTTGTTAAATATCAGCCTGTGAGTATGAACTGAAAAGGAGGATAATATTATTGATTTTGTATTTGCCCACAACATATATGTTTACAGTAAGGTAAGATATGGAAAATCACTTTTCTTTTTGCAACTAATACCAGTGTCCAAAATATAATCAAATAAATTATAAGTATGACTAAACATTCTCCTTAGTATTTATTCGATCTGCTTTTCCACAATCAAAGGGTATTTAGATTTATGGCTTAGATCTCTTTCCATGTTTGAATAATGGCAGCAGAAATACTTTTTCATTTACCATCATGCCTGATGAATGTACATGTGAGTCATCAAAGATTATCAACAGCTAGTATTGAACTCATCCGCATCCACATGTTTGGTAACTTCGGTATTTTCTGGATCCTCTTCTTTCTTTTCAGTAATTTTCTGAATTCATGTATGTACCGAATCGACGGACATGGCTCTCCTGAACTCCACTGCGCTACTCTGCAAATTTAGGTCAGTGTGGCTGGGTGGGCCACCTATTCTTGTTGAACACTATGCAGGGAGGAAGCAGGGAGGAGGGCCAGTGGAGAAGACAAATGGAAGCTTTTAGCTTTAAGTCATTGCTGCAATTTAGAAGTTGCTGAGAATTTTAGTTTAGGTATAGGTATAGAGCTACATGTTGCAAATCCTACTTGTTGGCATCAAATGCATGTATGAAGCAAATAGCATGCTTATACACAGCTACAGGTATGGGACCTGTAATCCAGAATGCTTGGGACATGGGGTTTTTTCAGATAACAAATCTTTCCATAATTTGGATCTTCATACCTTAAGTCTCCTAGAAAATCATTTAAACATTAAATAAACCCAAAAGGCTGGTTTTGCTTCCAATAAGGATTAATTATATATTAGTTTGGATCAAGTACAAGGTACTATTTTATTACTACAGTGAAAAGGGAAATCATTTTTAAAAATTTAGATTATTAGGATAAAATGGAGTCTATGGGAGATGGCCTTCCCGGAGCTTTCTGGATAACAGGTTTTCTGTATAATGTATCCCATACCTGTATATTTTACCCCCATAACTATGGCTCTAGATTCTCTGGATCTTTTTTAACGGTAAAACTTTTTTATTGTTTTATAACATCAAACAGAACAAAAATGAAAGAAAATGAAAAAAAACCCACACATTAAGACAAATGCCGTAAAGGTAATTATGTTTCTGTTACATAGCAGTATCAGTATACATTTGCACAATATGTTGTTTAGTAGTGTCCGGGCACCTAAAGAGGATTTTTATTTCCCCAACTCCTATTAACAACTAGCACTAACTACACCATATTCCGTATAAGGTCAACAGGTTGTCAGATTTCATTCTGTATACATTCTAGTTTACATTAAAGATCCGTGACCCCCCAGCCCCGCCTCCCACCATGGGCTCCAGATTTTTTCAAATGTTTTTAGTGAACCCCTGGCTAGCAAGGTGAGTTTAATAAGAGGCAGATTCTTATTTACTAATGTTATCCAGTTTTGGATTACAGGGGGTTAGGGACCCATCCATGTCATTGCAATGGTTTTCTTAGCATAGTCCAGATGTGTACGGTATCTAATTCTGGCGTGTATTTATGACTTCATCTAGTATGCACACTTGCAGGGGCAGTAGTTTAGAAAAGTCCAATTTTTCAGCTAAGAGAACTATAATTTCGGTCCAAAACTTGGCTACCAGTGGGCAGGACCAAGCCATGTGTAAAAAGGATGCCCCCTCAGCTCCACAGCTATGACACCTTGCATCGGGATTGCGTCCCATGGACCGTAGTCACATAGGGTTGAGATAGAGCTGATGAAGCCATATGAATTGAATTAATTTATCCGGTATGGAATATACAAATATACATAATAGCTTTTATCTATTGCCTCAACCCAGTCCTCTTCGTTGAGGTCTGGGATGTCGATTAACCATTTTTGATATGCTGTCTTGAAAGGTGGAAGGCTTGTTTGCAATAAAACTTTATATAATGTGGACATAGATTATCTGCATCTTTAGTATCATCTGTATATATGCAGTTGAGGTTAACTGGTATTTATTTCCTGTTATACTTGGTATTTATATATTAGATAGAGCACACGTGTTGATTATGTATTATGTGTTGGAAGTAAAATGGGCAAGTGCTGTGTGCTGCATCTCAATATAAATAATGAACATTATGTTGTTGTTGAAATTATAAGTGCCTTTTATCTGATCCAATGTGACTAGATGCTGTTCATATTATTGATCTCTGGCCAGCTGTGTGCCAGCTTGTGCTTAAACCTTTCATTTCTCCAAATAAAGACCATCGTTCTATGTCCTTTAGGCCAATTAGTCTCTGGACTGCGTCCTGTAAAATTTATAGTACAGGTATACAAAACAGATATATAAACTTATGTTGTTATATACTGTAGGTATGGCATTCATTATCCAGAATGCTCTGAATTACAGAAGAGCTGTTTCCCAATGATTTCCTTTTTCTCTGTAATAATAAAACAGTACCTTATACTTCATCCAAACTAAGGTTTAATTAATCCTTATTGGAAGTAAATCCAACCTATTGGGTTTATTTAATGGGGTTATTGGGTTTATCAATTTACATGATTTTCTAGTAGACTTAAGGTATGAAGACCCAAATTACGGAAAGATCCAATAAACCATAGGTCCAGAGCATTCTGGATAACAGGTCCCATATGGTATGTGTTTATCATAGAGATGGTCTATGGCCTTGAGGAAGCGGAAACCAACATGCTATGCTTTATGACCTTCTCTTTCAGGCATATAAACATGTCATAAAAGTGTGTCACTGTCATTGCACATTGATCATATAGTCCAGAAAGAAAATATTCCCATCTACTCCTTCAGGTAAAACCATGATCCAGACATTATTTCTCATGATGTGGTTCTCAGCATTGTGTCTGATTTTACGGCATTCAAATGCCACATTTTCCGCTGTTATTTTACACCGCTTTAGACCTTTGTAAGTAAATGGTGGCAGAAGTTGCTCAAAGAAAAAGCGCATAAAAAATGTGCACTATTTTTTGGCTATTGATTGGCAAATTATACTGCGATTTTTTACACCGCATAATAAATATGCCCCTTGTCTCTACAGGTTTGTCACGGAGGTTTGCTGCTGCTGTCTTTGTGCATCTATCTTCATTTAAGTTAAGTATGATGATCCAGGGATTTAATGGGTTGTTAACTTTTTGTATGATGTAGTGAGTGATATTCTGAGACAATTTGCAATTGGTTTTAATCTGGTTGCTAGGGTCCAAATTACCATAGCAACCATGCACTGATTTGAATAAAATACTGGAATATTAATAGGAGAGACCTGAATAGAAATAGGAGTATTAAAAGGTAGAAATAACAATGAACCTGTAGCTTTACAGTACATTTGTTTTTAGCTGGAGTCAGTGACCCCCATTTGAACACATGAAAGAGTATGAAGAAAAAGGCAAATCATTTAAAAACTATAACAAATATTTGCCATTCTATAACATACTAAAAGTTAACTTAAAGGTGAACCACCCCATTAAGTCCCTGTTTATATTTCCTAACAGTCTATGATATTTTAAAACAAGAAAAAAAGCTTTATTTTTATGTTGTATGGTTTGCGACAGAATAAATTCCAGATTTTCCTTCTAAATCTCCATCATGGTTTATTTCTGAAAACTTTATTGCCATGTTTTCAATTTGTTTGTGGTGTCTTTGTTTCATATGGTCTACACTGATCCTTACATGCGACTGGTACGTTTGGTAGGTTATTTATAAGCAGTGACTGTGCAAGACCACATGGAGAACAATCCAGAGGAAATGTTGCCAGTCTCTGTTGTCAAGTCCTAACTGATACCTCCTATTTGCTGCATTTGCAATATGTTTTGGTTCCCTGCCCCCCAATAATCATTTACAAATGACTGAAACCACAGGAATGTTCAGAATGTACTGAGCTATTAGATGAGATAACAGAAAATGTCCACTTAGCACAGCGCTTAGAAAACTGATGATTTTCTTTTGGATAAAAATAATTTGTGAGTATATCCCATAGTACAAAATGGGAAAAAGAAGAAAAAAGAGCTGACCCATATAGTTGCACCTTCCCATCAAAATACAAACTCCAGTGAAGCAAATTATTAAAACTTAACCTTTAATTCATTCATTAAAACCAGGTCTAGAAAGCACAATTAAAAATATGGTTAGGTATAGGGGGCTGATTGACACGGCAACAGCGGGTTTAAAGAGACGTGCTGATCTCACTTAAATCAATTGCGGTTACGGTTGGGAATCTGAGTGGTAAATTCTTCAGCACTCGAGCCAGGTATGATTCTAGCAAACCCGGCCAAAAAGTTGTTAGCCAAAAAGTTGTTGGCCAAAAAGTGGACCACACGACACCAACCCCTTCACCCACTTAAGGATCCCTCCCTTGTGGTATTCAATTTGAGGATTGGAAGCAAAGGCCCAGATAGTACAAGTGCTGGGGCACTAGAGTTATTAGTGTTAACCCCACGGAACAATGGTTTCACCACACCAAGCCTCCCCTTCACCCACTTGAGAATCCCTCCCTTGTGGTATTAGGCAGGATGAGCGGAAACCAGATAGCAACCACTAAAGTATTTAGTTGCTTCAAGATATATTGTATCGAGCAAAGTATCAGAACCGCGGATCATTCCAATATCCAACCCCTTCACCCACAGAGATCCCCTCCCGATCCGTTTTTACCCTATAGAGCCAATTCTATGTCCCTATCAGACGCCTGCCTAACCAAAACTAAAAATGCGCCTTTTTAGTTTTGGTTAGGCAGGCGTCTGATAGGGACATAGAATTGGCTCTATAGGGTAAAAACGGATCGGGAGGGGATCTCTGTGGGTGAAGGGGTTTGATATTGGAATGATCCGCGGTTCTGATACTTTGCTCGATACAATATATCTTGAAGCAACTAAATACTTTAGTGGTTGCTATCTGGTTTCCGCTCATCCTGCCTAATACCACAAGGGAGGGATTCTCAAGTGGGTGAAGGGGAGGCTTGGTGTGGTGAAACCATTGTTCCTTGGGTTAACACTAATAACTCTAGTGCCCCAGCACTTGTACTATCTGGGCCTTTGCTTCCAATCCTCAAATCGAATACCACAAGGGAGGGATCCTTAAGTGGGTGAAGGGGTTGGTGTGGTGTGGTCCACTTTTTGGCCAACAACTTTTTGGCTAACAACTTTTTGGCCGGGTTTGCTAGAATCATACCTGGCTCGAGTGCTGAAGAATTTACCACTCAGATTCCCAACCGTAACCGCAATTGATTTAAGTGAGATCAGCACATGTCTCTTTAAACCCGCTGTTGCCGTGTCAATCAGCCCCCTATACCTAACCATATTTTTAATTGTGCTTTCTAGACCTGGTTTTAATGAATGAATTAAAGGTTAAGTTTTAATAATTTGCTTCACTGGAGTTTGTATTTTGATGGGAAGGTGCAACTATATGGGTCAGCTCTTTTTTCTTCTTTTTCCTATTATAATCATTATTTGACCCTGCACACCATTCTCTGTGTTTGATGGACGGTGCTCCCCAACCACCAACTTTCTAACATAGTACAAAATGTATGCTTTTTGCAGTAAAATTTGACAGGGATTTAGATTGTCTGACCAGAAAAATAAACTTTTCATTATTTTAAAATGATTTTATCAAGAAGTCTCTAGCATATCAGCTCTGAATGATAACTGCTGATTTAGAAGCCTGATAATACAATTCAGAAACATCTAAAAATAGCAATCTGTGTGAAGTGTTTAAAAGTTACATTTATTTTAGGCCAATATTGACAGATGTTTTAGAAACAAATGGATAAACAAATCCCACAGATGCACGCAAATACACATACAAAGTATGTGTCTTAGACTCTCAGTCGGGATTTAACTAGACCAGGGATCCCCAACCTGTGGAGCAACATTTGCATGAAAAAAAGTTCCTTGGTTGTGCCAAATAACGGCTGTGATTGTCTATTTTGTAGCCTCTATGTGGACAGGCAGCAGGGAGGCTCCTTTTAGCAGTACATCTGGTTTTTATGCAACCAAAGCCAGGAATTCAAAAATAAGCACCTGCGTTGAGGCCCCTGGGAGCAACATCCAAGGTGTTACTTCTGAGCCACTGGTTGGGGATTACTGGTCTAGACCATTGTAGGACACATAACACTAGTCCTCATGCTACATCATCTTATCTGCTGTAAACGGCTATCAACTGTTCTTCAAGCCTCTCTCTGTTCAGGCAATTTATAATACACCACTAATATCCTCATGCTGACTTCTAAAATGCAACCCTCTCAGTTTAACTGCTTGAATCTGTTTTATGAATTCCCATAAAAGATTGGCTGAGTGCACCCATAACTGTCACAAGTGCTTCCAAATCTCACCACCCTTCTGTGTGGCCAAGTTGTCTCAGAAACATATTGCACAAGTCTATTCCTTTAGAGTGTGAAGGAGCAAGGAGCATTACCAGAATTGCACAGAGACAGCCCTCACATGAAAATTTCCAAGACTCATAACATATGGAATGTGTCACTAAAGATCGATATGGGTAACATAAGGACAAATATAATTCAAGAGGTTAAATTCACACTAAAAATATTGAAAAGTAATCTAAACATTTCATGACGAAAAAATACAGGTCTCACGTTGAACTCAAATCCAAAAGAAGGCAGCTTTCAGAAGTGTAGAATCCTTGGCTTCATACACACCATGATATTTTGGCTATTATATATTGGGACAACAGGCATAAACTACATTAAAATGTGTGACAATTAAAAGGCTTGTGCTAGAAGACCAGTACTAAGACCAGGACCAAGTTTGCTATATAACTTCAAATCATAATGGTGCATTTTCTCAGATAGTTTTAGTACAGTTTAATGGTTGATGTAATTATGTTTTAATCACAGGAAAATTATATTTAGTCTGCACTAGACTTTAAGAGTCTATGACTCATACAGTTTCCAATCTTTCAGCCTTGCTTATTTATTAGCCAGATTTAGAAATGTTATCAAACTATATTTGATGGCAAAATCTGGAATGTAAGGAGAAAGTATATACACTTCAAGCAAGATGGATGGTTCTGCATCTTATTTTGTTAATCTCTCTTTTTGAATGAAGTTTCTTACAATGAACAAAACCACATGCATTTAGAACATACCTCACCACAATGTATTATTAGTCTGAGGAACATCTTGTTCCTTTCATAAATTGAATATTAATATTATAATATTTTTTAAATGTAGGCTCAAAAGCCTTTTTCTAAATGTATTAATTCTTTTCATCTTTACTGAACAATAGTTTTGGTATGTGCCATGCATATTCTGGTACTGTTCCATAAAAGACAAAAAAATAGGTCACACTATAAAGTCAAATATATTGCATGTATAGCAATTAGCATATATTTACTTTTCCTGCACATTTTGATATGTAAGTAGCCCTGGACCAGTGATTAATCAAGAGTCCAGGACTACATGTAATTTCAGTGGGAAGTGCTTTTTGTATCAAGTTTTTTTAGAATTGTAAATGTATGACAAAATCACAAGTAAATCCAAAATAGAGTAATGTATAACCTATTATGGGGAGATGCTAGCATGGGGAATAACTACAATAAGTGAGAAAAGCAACCACTACAAATGCACAGTCTCTAAATACTCCAGTGATCATTGCTGAAATTTGCTGTAAGTATTTCACGGCAGCCATATCTATACAGTCCTCTAATAGAGCAGGTTTTGTATTGTGTTAACTCTTTTCATGTATCCAGTGTGTTTTTTTTATCGGCAATGCTTCTGGGTCTGCAGCTACCTGAGGGCTAGTTTCAGATGCTAGTGTGGATATTGCTATAAAAGAGCAGATTCTTCAGTTAAAAAGGAAATCTGGATCTTAAAGTTACTTGGGAAGGCTTTTTGCTACCTAAATAAAAGTGCAGAAATGTTTCAGATGTGATAAAAAAGTAAGGTATGCAGATAGATATCTGTAGGCGATCCCTTTGTGAGTGCTTTTACAAAAAACAATTACAAAATTAAAGGGTACATTACTTGGGATACTCATTATGTTGTGTATCTGGCTTCTTGCAAATGTGGGCAACAATATGTGGGGGGAATGCAGAGACCCTTAGAGAATGGTATAAAAAACATTTGTTACCTGTAGATATGGAATGTAGTACTAGAAAAAAAACTATAGGTGTCAGCTGTAGTGAAACATATCTTAGAAACCCATGATGAGAATTTTTACCATTTTAAATTTCAGGGTATAGAGCAGGTTACATTGGGACCTAGTTGTAGAAACATTAATAGATTATTGGATCAAATAATGTTTTTTTGGGGGTTTATATGTTGAGTACCAGAATGCCAGATGGTTTAAATTATGATTGGGAAGTATCTTGCTTTACTGATATACTGTATATTATATGGTATGTAATAGTAAAAACAGTCTCCTCATGCATATTACAAATATTGTATTATATGGGGCATGATTGACATTGTACTTTGTTTTTAATCTTTATTATGTACACATATGTGCTGATCCACTGATTATGTCATAATTAAAATAAGCATGATATAATACAGGATAAAAGTAGCGGAATCACTTTAAGGTGAAGGAGATTGACTCATATCACGTGTGTTACTTGAGACATTTATGTGGGTGTGAAAATGCTAATTCTGCCACTTTCCTTACTTACAAGGGTTATTTACTAAAATCCGAATTTATCTAATTTTTTAAATAAAAAAATCACAACCAAACTCGCTCTTATAAGCACTTTGGACCCTTTTTAGACATTACAACAGAGATTGTAGCTGGTGGAACCGTTATACAAAATGTCAGTACATCAGTCCAGATTTGGGATTGCACATAACTCTGCTTATACTACTGTGGTATATCCAGCAGACCCATAATAGTGTGCACACTCACCATTCTTAAAGTGACAGTGGACATTTTCATACAAGGAGTGATAGTTATTGTATCTGTTATTTCACTGTTCTTATTGCATCACCTATATATTCCATTGCTAACATTACAAATTATTGCATATCTACGTATTGTGTGGTTTATTGTCTGGTACATTGGGTACAATAATAACTGCTATTGCAGTTCCCAGGGGGTTGTATGCCCACCAATATCTGGTTTTAGCCCTGGATGGAGGCACTTAACTTATTCAATCCCCACAAATCTCCCACTTAGAGGAGGCTTGGGATCTATACTGCCCTGGATATTCCTACCAAGAAAGGGTTACAAAATATTAATAGTTAATGAATCAAGAAGGGGAGGGACCAGTAGTATCAAAGGGTGGTAAATTGGTTGAGGAGAACAGGGGAAAAGCACAGATTTTGAAGTATTAATTTTTTATTTGTTTGCACAACTGCAGTCAATGAGGGTTGATAGCTGGTTCACTCAGGGAGAAGTTCTAGAAAGAAAGCAAAGGTCCAGGACCAAATGGTATTCATCCTAGGGTAGTGAAAGAGCTCAGCTCTGTGATTGCCAAACCACTTTACTTGATTGTCCAGGATTCTTTGTTGTCTGGCATCATGCAGAGAAATTAGTAGACTGATAATGTAGTGCCATCGTTGGCAGGAAATCTTATGGAGGGGGAATTAATTAATATACTGTAATACATTTCATATCACAGTGTGTTTGTGCCAGCATGGTTTTTATAGATCTTGCCAGTCAAACTTAATTGCCTTCTACGAGAAGGTGGGCAGTAACCTAGACATTAGGGTGGCAGTGGATGTTATCTACATTGTAGTTAGATATTGCTAAAGCATTTGGTACACTACTACACGGAAGGTTACTGATTAAATTAAGGAATATTAAGAAATATAATATTTGTACTTGGATAAAGAATTGTAAAGTATTATTATCTTATGCAAATATTTAGCTGAGTGTAGAATTGTGGTGTGAAATGAGGTTGAATGCCATCACTATTTTACTTTTTCACTACTTTACACCACTAAAATTTAGAAAGTCTTTGCCACCTGAATTTATTCCTTTGACTGTCGTCTGAGATGGTGTTCAGTGATTGTGTAATTATTATTATTCTTCTTGTGTATAATTCCCACACCTTTATAAATATACTAAGTAGTTATAATGATTTTGCCTAAATATTTCGGTGTGTTAATTCACACATTACTACAATGGATCTTCATAACTTTACAAGTATATTATCCAGAGTGCTTGAGATCTGGGGTTTTCCAGATAAAGTATCTGTCTGTAATTTGCATTACCATTATCTTTAAATCTGCTAAAAATCATTTAAACAGTAAAGGAGAACTAAAGCCTAACTAAAAAAGTAGCTAGAAATGTTGTACATTATGTTTGGGCTTTTGTACCAGCCTAAGGCAACCACAGCCCTTTAGCAGGGAAGATCTGTGTCTCCAAAGATGGCCCAGTAGCTCCCCATCTTCTTTTTTGCTGATTCACTGCACATGCTCTGTGCTGTTGTCACTTACTGATCTTAGGGACTAACTCACAATATACTGTCCACAGAGAATATAAATGTCACAATATAAGGCTGATTAGTAATTAATACAAATAATTACTACATGGCAGCACAGAAACCAGTGCAATTAGCACCAGAATTTAAAAATCAGCCCTGTAGCATCATCATATATTACAGGCCAACCTCATTTTCTGCTTGATAGATAATTTGTCATGACCCCAAGCTTAGCTTCTTAACAGCTGCTCAGAGCCCACTGAGCATGTGAGTGTCACTTTACAGACACTTTACAATATGGTGACCCCCTGTGACAAGTTTAAAGTCCTGAATCATTGCCGCTATTGACAAGCTGAACTTTAGACTGGTGCAATAAGTTCAGTATATAAAATATGGTGTTTTAGCCACATTCATTTATAGCATTTAGTTCTCCTTTAAATAAACTCAATAGGATTGTTTTTCCACAAATGTGGCTAATGCAGCTTGGTTACCATCAAGTACAATGTACCGTTTTATTATTAAAGCGATAAAGGAAATAATTTTTAAAGTTAGAATTATTTGCTTAAAATGGACTCTATGAGAGATGGCATCCAGTAATTCAGGTTTCTGGATAAGGGATCCCATACCTAACGTAACCATTTTACACCAACTTTTAATTGTAAGCTTAGCTTCTCAACAGCTGCTCAGCTCACTGAGCATGTCAGTGTCGCAGGCACTTTCCAAGATGGTTACCCCCTGTGACAAGTTTGAATTTCTGGATTGTTGCTGCTATTGAGAAGCTGAAACTTTAGGCTGGTGCAATATGTTCATTAGATAAAAGATGCCATTTTTAGCTATATTTATCTTTAGGGTTTAGTTCTCCTTTAAACCATTTTCTTGCAGTACTTCCTATCCTGAGGTTTGTAGCCTGAACCCTGAGGACAGCTGTAGCCCTTCTCTCCTGTGAAATCTAGTGTTGCCTTGCCTGTTATCCCTATCGTGCCTGATAATCTGGCATTGTCTAATATCCTTCATTTTCCTTTTTTTCCTTGCCATGACTAAGAGCAGAGTGCAGAAAACCATAAGATGTTGTATCCATAGTAGTCAACAGAATAAAGAGATTTTTTTTACTGGAATGCTTTCTGCATCTCTAATTACAATTGGTTGTGGTGGGGAAAACCATTGATGGAGCACCTGGAACAGTGACTAGCATGGTGGGGGAATTATAGTCACAAATGGTAAATTCTGAGTAGCATTTCCTCCATTATTAATTGTCATTTTTTACCCTGCTGAATTCTTCCCTGTTTATTACAGCATCTGTCCTGCTCAAGTCTGCTCTGGTTTCTGCTGCTCGATCTTGCTCAAGTCTATCCTGTTCTCAGTCCACCCAGTCCTCTTTAATTCTATACATATTCTGCCTTGTTCTATTCTACATCTGCTTAATCCCACTTCAGTCTGTCCTATTCTACCCCCACACCATACTGCTTAGTATATCCTGTTCCAGTTAGCTAAGAACGAATGCATAGACTGTGATCCATGCCTTTCTCTACGATTGTTTGTCATTGTATTCTTGTACTCTGCTAAAGTCCTGTTCTATTACTGCATCATCCTGCTCAAGTCCTGGTCTTTGCTGCTTCATCCTGCTTAATCAAGTCTGTCCTCTTCCCACTGTTCTTTCCTGCTCCAGTATGTCTGGTTCTCTCTCCAGATCTTCACATAGTCTATTCCCTTTCTAGTATTACTTTTGGCACCAATTGTCTGTTGCCTAAAAGCAGCCCTATCCTATGTGTACTGTGAATTTCCCTTTAGATAATCCCTTGCAGGTGCATATTCATGTATATATAGGATTTCTACTTTAATAAACTGATATTAGGCATAATTTTTTAGTGAATAAATATTTGTTCCTAAATAAGACTAAACAAGTCATAAAAAGATTACATTAATTTACAAAACAGATGGAAAAGCTGTCGTGTGTAGTAAAATGTTAAAGAATGCAAATGTAGCAAAATGTAAAAACAATTGAAAGATTATCCGGACTGAGGTAACAGCAGAATATTAAACCTTTAAATGGGTTTCTTGCGTGGGAACCCTAGAAAACAAACAGTTCTCAATATGATTGAAATTTTAGACTTTATACCAGGACTGGAAATTTCCAGTAGTTCTGTAATCTGTGAGTAATGAAATAATCAGTAGAAAAGGGGACTTGTTTTCCCCTATGCTTAATATATATGGGTATGGTACACCCTTCTCTTCTGATTTTATCCTGACATGATAAATATGTTCATTGGGGCCTATAAACTGCAATTTCTCTATGTTTAGGGTTCTTGATACTGCCATATCATAATGTATAAAACAAAATATATGTTTACTGAAAGAAAATGTGTACTCCAGAATGCCAGTAGAACAGGAGGAGGCTATCAATATATTAATGCTTGTTTTATTCAAATGGAAGCTTGACAGGTTATTTTAGAGCACATATCCTAGCTAACATAAACACTCCCAACAATCTGATATCCTGCAGGGTTGTGACTATGGTGGTTGGATCCAGATCTAAATGTATTTACTGCTGGTTCTCTTCATCAATACTGTATTGATGTGCAGATGGAACACAGTACTTTGGTAACCTCCTTAACCAACACTTTGTAACGTATGGAATCCCAAACCCAGAACTAACTCCAAGGTTCTAATCTAAGCCCGCTCTTCTGCCTGTAGCAGTGCCTTTGGCTTAAGGTGGAGTCCTCCGCTACTCAGATGCCGCCAG
The DNA here is from genome assembly GCF_017654675.1 of Xenopus laevis. Classification (NCBI taxonomy): domain Eukaryota; kingdom Metazoa; phylum Chordata; class Amphibia; order Anura; family Pipidae; genus Xenopus; species Xenopus laevis. The sequence continues at coordinate 52,215,435 of NC_054379.1, read as the reverse complement.
GCATATTAATGCGAGAGAACACTTAATGCAAGAGAGAGTTCTGGGCGAGCAAGGAACCATACATACAAACAGGAACAGAGAATAGGAGTGTGGTCAGGGACAGACCGGGTCGATACCAATTCAGGAAGTGCAGTTCAAAGTCAGGAGGCAGGAGTAAGTCAAGGTCACAAGCTGGGTCGGTACACAATAGGCAGAATTAAACAGGATCCGAGAGAATGGTCAAAATTCAGGAAAAGGTCAATACAGGCAGCAAGCAGGACAAGATCAGGGACAGGCAAGAGTCAAAACATGAAATAACACAAAAATCACACCCAGGAACTAGCAAAGTAGACCTACGTTGGGCAAAGAACATAAGCTTGTGAGCCCTTTTAAGTTTTAGAATTTCGCGCCAGTGCGTGATAACGTCACACGCACTGGTGCTTAAACCTGATAGAGGCGAACCGACGTGTGTCATTGTTTTCCTGACTTGAGGGAGCACGCATCAGAGCACAGTGGCAGACCGCAGCAGGTGTCCCCACCTTGGGTACCGTAGGCGTCCCCACTTCACCCCCACTGGACCACCAGGTATGTTCCTTATACACTTACTACCAGCTTTGCAATCTTCAATCCTGATGCGAGGATCCATAACCCCTATGCTTGCTGTTACATAGATAAGTTGGGTTGAAAAAAAAGTCCAAATGAAATCTGGTGCCCATGCATACACACAATCACATCAATTCCTCCATACCCTCACATAAAATATATATACCAATATCTATACTGATTGTACATTTTAGTATCACAAAAGCCTATGATATTATTCTTATCCAAGAAATCATCTAAGTCACTCTTAAAAGCATTTACAGAATCAGCCATTACAATATCATACAGCACCGCATTCCACAACCTCACTGTCCTCACTGTGAAGAACCACCTACGCTGCTTCAAATGAAAGTTCTGTTCCTCTATTCTAAAGGGGTGGCCTCTGGTGCAGTGAAGCTTTTTATAGGAAAAAAGGTCCCTTGTTATAATGCAGAAAATGTATATCAAAAAGATATGTGTCCCAAGGCCTCTTTCTTAAAAATAGTTTTTACTAAAAGAAAGAGGCCTTGGGACACATATCTTTTTGATATAAATTTTCTGCATGTGACTGCCTGTGAACTGGGGCAGGTCCCTTCGGCTTAATTGGAATTCAATTGTGGACTCCCGATTTTTTGAATGTTCCCTCGTTATAATGACCTCTAATATATTGTAAAGAGTAATTCTATTCCCTTGCAAGTAGGGATGCACCGACTCCAGGATTCGTTTCGGGATTTGGGCAGGATTTGGCCTTTTTCAGCAGGATTCGAATTCTGCCAAATCCTTGGCCGAACTGAATCTGAATCCTAATTTGCATATGCAAATTAGGGGCGGGAGGGAAATCTGGTGACTTTTTGTCACAAAACAAGGAAGTAAAAAATGTTTTTCCCTTCTCACCCCTAATTTGCATATGCAAATTAGGATTCATATTCGGTTCGGTATTCGGCCGAATCTTTCACAAAGGATTCGGGGGTTCGGCCGAATCCAAAATAATGGATTTGTTGCATCCCTACTTGCAAGCATCTTTTCCCCATATGCATAAAACCATGCTGGCACAACCTTGTAGTATTGTTATTTGAGATTAAGCCATGTATTTTATCCCTTAATACTCTATTTGAAAAGCTTGCTACTACTGATGCCAAACTAATCAGCCTATAGTTTTGGGCCTGAGAACAGGATCCCTTTTATATCCCTTTTGTTGAATGTATATCCTTGGGGTAGGGGGTAGAAGTCCATTGTATTAATGGGTGTGCTTTCATACAGATCCCATACTGATCTGATACTGATACAGTGTCATGTGGCATGATCTTTGTCTGCTAATGCAGAAGTGTTAATAAAGTTTTGTCTTCTTGCAAGAGAAGCATGGTGTCTGTGTGCAGTTTCTGCTCTGTCTAAAAAAAATGCTGCAGGCTCATGTGAGATTGAGCTACCGGTTGTCCCATTTTTTAAGCAGAATGGCAACACCAAGGCAGTGTTTGTTTAGTTAGATCATCTTTTATAAAACCTTCCAGTGTAGTAAACAAACTATTTTATTATGTCAGACCGTAAGCCAATTGCAACTAAACACTGATAGTCAATCTCAGTGTAACTTCATGTGATGATTTGTTCATTTAAATATAGTTCAGCATTTGGCAGTCAATCTGTTGCATAATGTTATTTTCCCAACATTTGAATATATTAACTTCAAATGACGTGATCTACCAACATGTATTAACATTGACAGATAGAATGTGGAAAGTCATAGAGAATATGGCAAGAATTGCACAAGTAGTATTTGTAGTATTGCTTCTGTTGCAAATACCACTTGGCCTGTCTCTGTCAAGTGTATATGGATTGGTGGAATAATTTGTGGTGCCCTGTAAACTTTGTACTAACCTTTACAATGCTAAAATAATTTTATACTGCAAGATATGATCTCTTGGGGTGTTAATTTAAGTAATAAACTGGGTATGCATATTGAAAATTAAGCTGCTTTCAATACACAATGTATCCCTCAGGCTAACACTTCTTCATTCCAGCTGATTTTTCCTGGAACAGCTACAGTATTAAATTACAGATGGTGTATTCACAAAGTTCATGGTACCAAGATTTTCATTTTAAATTAATTGTTCCTTGATAAACTGTCAGAATCATATTATTTTTTATAAATACACTGTCAACTCAAAAAATATTTTGCTGTATGGTTAAGATATTTTTTTTGTGGAATTGATGTGGCTGCCAAATATTTCAGATGATTGTTCCTTCACTTTTAATCAGAATATTTTGAACTAATGGCAGTTATTACTCAAAACACCTGCTGCACAAACCTTTGCATGTCAAGGTAATTACAATTTGAGCAGATAAATAATCCTAGAACTTTGTCATTAGTAGTCTAAATCTAAATGGTATGCTATATAAATATGCTAAAGAGAAGCAGACATTCATACATTTGCAAACAGTGGATGAATTCAGCATGAGGTCAAGGTTTGACGATATGAGACACCAGCTAGAGAATGCTGCAGTGAAAACTTGCCATACAATGTGGTTTGCCACTTAGGAAACTGAGCTACAGTCATAAGAAAAAGTTTGGGAACCCCTCTTAATTCTTTGGAGTTTTGTTTATCATTGGATGAGCTTTCAAAGTAGCAACTTCCTTTCATTATATAACATATCTTATGGAAACAGTAGTATTTCAGCAGTGACATAAAATTTATTGGATTAACAGAAAATATGCAATATGCACCATAATAAAATTAGACAGGTGCATACATTTGGGCACCCCAACAGAGATATTACATCAATGCTTAGTTGAGCCTCCTTTTGCAAATATAACAGCCTCTAGACGTCTCCTATTGCCTTTGATGAGTGTCTGGATTCTGGATGGTGGTATTTTTGACCATTCGTTCATACAAAATCTCTCCAGTTCAGTTAAATTTGATGGCTGCTGAGCATGGACAGCCTGCTTCAAATCATTCCATAGATTTTTGCCTTTGTAGATTTCGAAGTGTGTTTAGGGTCTTTGTCTTGCTGGAATATCCAACCCCTGTGTAACTTCAACTTTGTGACTGATGCTTGAACATTATCCTGAAGAATTTGTTGATATTGTGTTGAATTCATCCGACCCTCGACTTTAACAAGGGCCCCAGTCTCTGAACTAGTCAGAAAGCCCCACAGCATGATGAAACCTCCACCAAATTTGACAGTAGGTAGCAGCTGTTTTTTTTTGGAATGTGGTGCTCTTCTTCCACCATGCAATAGCTTTTTGTTATGACCAAATAACTAAATATTTATCTCATCAATCCGAAGCACTTTGTTCCAAAATGACTGTGGCCTGTCTAAATGAGCTTTTGCATACAACAAGCGACTCTGTTTGTGGCGTGAGTGCAGAAAGGGCTTCTTTCTCATCACCCTGCCATACAGATGTTGTTTGTGCAAATTGCGCTGAATTGTAGAACAATATACAAATGCACCATCTGCAGCAAGATGTTCTTGCACGTCTTTGGAGGTGATCATTAGGTTGTCTGTAACCATTTTCACAATCCTCCGCATATACTACTCCTGTATTTTTCTTGGCCTGCCAGACCTGGGTTTTACAGCAACTGTGCCTGTGGCCTTCCATTTCCTGATTACATTCCTTACAGTTGAAACTGACAGTTTAAACCTCTGATATGGCTTTTTGTAGCCTCCCCCTAAACCATGATACTGAACAATCTTTGTTTTCAGATCTTTTGAGAGTTGCTTTGAGGATCCCATGCTGTCACTATTCAGAGGAGAGCCAAACAGAAGCACAACTTGCAATTGGCCACCATACATACCTTTTCTCTTGATTGGACACACCTGCCTATGAAGTTCAAGGCTTAAAGGAAAACTATACCCCCAAAATGAACACTTAAGCAACAGATAGTTTACATCATAATAAGTGGCATATTTAATAATCTTACCAAACTGGTATATATATTTAAGTAAATATTGTCCTTTTACATCTCTTGCCTTGAACCCCCATTTGTGATGGTCTCTGTGCTGCCTCAGAGATCACCTGACCAGAAATACTACAACTCTAACTGTAACAGGAAGAAGTGAGGAAGCAAAAGACACAACTGTTAATTGGCTCATGTGACCTAACAAGTATAGTTTGTTTGATATGTTTGTGTGCTAAGTAAATCTTATTTTTTTCAAATGGCAATTTTCTATTTATGATTACCCAATGGCACATACTACTAGAAAAGTATATTATTATGAAAATGGTTTATTTGCATTTATACAGTATATTATATTAAAGTTTTCCTTTAACAAGCTAATCCAACCAATGTGGGGTTGGCAGTAATCAGTATTGAGCAGTTACATGCATTCAAATGAGCAATATAAAAGGGTACCCACATTTTTGCACAACCAGTTCTTCACATTTGATTTAATTTCATAAAACTGAATACCGCTTCACTAAAAATCTTTGTTCAGAAAACACCCCAGTACTCCTGGGAAATGAAAGACATACCACTGTTGAAAGTGGAGTGAATGCAGGCTGAGAGGGGTTCCCAAACTTTTTCATATGACTGTACTTCCATTTATTGCTGGCCACAGGCATTTATGGATTGCACAATGATAGCTGCACAGGCAGCCTATTCAAATGAACCTTTTGGCTGCCTCAGGCATTCCCTTAACTGCTTGAGCACTGCTCTAAAATACAGTACTATGTGCCTTACAGAAACACACTGCATCATTGAAATCGATGACAGAAACCCACTACATTACCTTAATTGATTTATGATACATTTATTACTAATGTGACCTCATCACCAGCTCATCTTGTTAAAAGTTACATTAGTTGCAGTATTCACAACTCTGTGAAGCATTCAATGTGCAGAAGACATGCTGGTAATGAACTTAAATGACAGTAAGCTCACAGAATACTGTCATTCTTCCACCTCTATGAAAAGTGCTGGCAATATCTGAAAATACAGTTCACTCATTAAGAAGCTAGTATTGCTCTTGCTGTGGTTACTGTGCGCATCTCGAACACAGTTCATAGCATGCACTTAAAGGGATCCTGTCATCGGAAAACATGTTTTTTTCAAAACACATCAGTTAATAGTGCTACTCCAGCAGAATTCTGCACTGAAATCCATTTCTCAAAAGAGCAAACTGATTTTTTTATATTCAATTTTGAAATCTGACATGGGGCTAGACATTTTGTCAATTTCCCAGCTGCCCCTGGTCATGTGACTTGTGCCTGCACTTTAGGAGAGAAATGCTTTCTGGCAGGCTGCTGTTTTTCCTTCTCAATGTAACTGAATGTGTCTCAGTGGGACATGGGTTTTTACTATTGAGTTCTATTAGATCTACCAGGCAGCTTTTATCTTGTGTTAGGGAGCTGCTATCTGGTTACCCTCCCATTGTTCTTTTGTCTGGCTGCTGGGGGGGGGAAGGGGTTGAAACCACTCCAACTTGCAGTACAGCAGTAAAGAGTGATTGAAGGTTATCAGAGCACAAGTCACATGACTTGGGGCAGCTGGGAAATTGACAATATGTCTAGCCCCATGTCAGATTTCAAAATTGAATATAAAAAAATCTGTTTGCTATTTTGAGAAATGGATTTCAGTACAGATTTCTGTTGGAGCAGCACTATTAACTGATTCATTTTTTTTAAAAAAAAAAATTTCCCATGACAGTATCCCTTTAAGCTCTTTTTTTGTTGGTACGGAGAGAAAGTGCTACTATATATTTGGAAACATTTTTTTAACTTTTTTTAAAAAAAAAACTTCAAATTTTTCGGGGTTTTTTTTGAAAAAGATTTTTTTTTCGAGATTTATTATACCTCAAAGTTGGAAGTAGCTTGAATCTGAAAATACTCCAGCTAAAACCTCTCAAGGTAATGTAGGGTTTGACACCACAGTTGCACAGTTCTGGAGTAAACCAGAAAGTTCTAATAAATGTCAGTAGAAACTTCCCTGTTTATTAAAATTGACCAAGAACATACATATCTTATGCAATTTTAGTAACAGTAGCAATTTCTAGGAAGTGTATTCTATACTTGCTCTGGTTTTCACATGAGCTTTCACATACATTGGGTTGTGTAGAAAGTTTATTTCTGCACTGCATTTTTATGGGGTAGAATAGCTTATATTAGCCAACTGCCTTAACACTACAGCATACATTTGCAAATGCTGGCTAAAAACCGATAATATAATAACACAAAACAAATCTCTGTAGGGAAGCGCAAAAATGGATACTATGGTGCAGTACCCATAAATTTGTATATTAAAGTGCCAAGTGCAAAACACTGTGCTATGTTAATTATGTAAAACTTGTTTAAAATAGTGCCATGTGCTGTAGACCCTTCAGGTAAATTAGACCAAGGATGGTAAATCAGCCCACCTCTGGTGAAATTGCCTACTCACCAGATTTTCATAGTATGTACACATCAAGCAAACTGGTGCTGACTCCAAGGTGTCCTTGAGTATTCATGAAATGTTCATGAAAAGAAGAAATATATGACAGTGTAGACGTATTTATTTAAAATGAATGTGCCCCAGCAACGGGTTACACTCACAAGATAACATGAAATCGAAAACGTTGTACAATTAAAACTGCTCCTGATCCTGTTTCACGTGGAGCGCAACGCTTCTTCAGAAGGAAAATTACTAAACCCACCCTCACTCCAACCATAGAAAAATTCAGGTTTAATTAACTTATGGTGAGCTATTTGTGGCAGCATTTGCATATTCAATTATATGGCCAATCATAAGAACATATGTAAATAGGGCAAGGAACTGATTTACCATCCTTGGTCTAATTTACCTGAAGGGTCTACAGCACATGGCAGTTTTTTAAACAAGTTTTACATAATTAACATAGCACAGTGTTTTGCACTTGGCACTTTAATATACAAATTTATGGGTACTGCACCATAGTATCTATTTTCCTTACAGAGATTTGTTTTGTATTGGAGAGTCCAGCAGAGTGGACCAGTGAAGGGCGGCTGCAATCAAGATTCTTTACACCAGTTGAAGATTTCATAATTTAAGCGCTGAATGAACTTTGTTTGCATTTAATAACACAGTTGACACTTTTCCACATTGTTCAGCCAAAATCTGTACCCCCCCTTTAGAGCTCTATTTTTAACAGTTGTGCAATTTTATTGCTAAACTTTCCTGTTACATTCTGTTTAGTGCATTTCTATGTAGGGGTTGGCATGGAGAATGGTACTAAGATGCTGATGGACAGGTGTTCTAAGCACATCTAGAAAAGTAAACATATGGAGCCATGTTTACTAACATTGGAGATAAATATCTCTGGAGATCTCCTGAGATGTTGCCTGTGGCAACCAATCAGCGATTAGATTTAAACAGTCACCTACAAATTAGAAAACAAAGTCAAAGATCAGATTGTTAACTTTGGGCAACATCTATATTTATCTCCAGTGTTAGTAAACATGCCCCTGGTATTTAACCCTTAACCCAAAAAGGTGCAAAGGTGAGTCTTGGTATTACTTAATACAACTAGAAAACACTTGAATAAAAGATGGAAAGATAGTGTTGTGTTTTATTGTGACAAATAGCAAGAACATAAGAGATAAGGTCCGCCACCTAATCTTAACCCTTTAAGTGCCAGCAGAATTTCACATTTTGGTTACGCGAAATGCCAGCCGTTTTTAAGCATTTTGTGCTCTCTCACTTTAGGGGCATTTTCTGAGGGGAAACCTATAGTTTACCTAGGAAAACTATACATTGTTTTTTTCGGTAGAAACTGAGCTTTCTAAATCTGCCTGAGTTTTCATGTATTTCCACCTGTGCAAAAAAATTTATAGTGCTAAATAACAAAAAAAAATGAAAAATTACCATTTTTCATTGTATATCAATTTATACCAGAAAAATATTTCATTTTACAGATGAAAATCCAACTGATTTGGAAAGCCTTATGTCTCTCGAACGTGCCAATACCAGATATGTATAGTTTTAGGGAGATTTAGGATTTCTGTACAGCAAAAACTCCCGGCAGTATATTACTGAATTTTGAAAGCACTAAGGCAGAAAACGGCATGCTTTAGATTCCAAGGCAAAAAATCCTGAAACCATAGGTTTACCCCAGAAAACCATACATTTTTGAAAAGTACACATTCTGCCGATTACAAAATGGGTAACTATGTCTCTCTACTCCCAACTACCAAACAGAAAAGCTTGTCTGAACATAGCGGTTTTTCAAAATAAAATTCAAAATTTTGAAAAATCATTTCAAAGGTTTTATTTTGCTGCTCCGCATATCCCAAACTATATTACGTACCAAGAAAAAGCACCTGAAATATGATTGCCAGGGGTCCACTGAACAGTTTGATATCCATTATGCATAGGTTTACCAAAGTATCTGGCATTTAGAGACACAAATATGAAGTTAGCGCATCCAAATTGTTCAGGACTTTACTTCAGCTACTGAGAAATCAACACATTGACTGCATTTTTGTGGGGTAAAAACACAGAAATATATGTTTACCCCCCAAACCCATATATTTTTGGAAAGAACACATTCTACAGAATCTAAAATGGGTACCCATGCCTTTCTGCTCCAAACTACTGAGTCGCAAGGCTTTCCCAAAATTGTCGGTTTTGGTGAAATATCTGAAAATTGCCTCAAAACTTCAACTTCCCAGCACCATATCACCCATGTATCATTACGTACTAAGAAAAAGCACCCTAAATATGATTGCCAGGGTTCCTCTGAACATTTTGGTGGCCATTGTTCATAAGTTTACCAAAGTATCTGGCATTTAGAGGCCCCAAAATGAAGTTAGCGCATACAAACAGTCCCGTGAGTAACTTCATCTAATGAGAAATCAACACATTGACTGCATTTTTGTGGGGTAAAAACACAGAAATATATGTTTACCCCCCAAAACCCATATATTTTTGGAAAGTACACATTCTACAGAATCTAAAATGGGTACCCATGCCTTTCTGCTCCAAACTACTGAGTCGCAAGGCCTTCCCACAATTGTCGGTTTTGGTGAAATATCTGAAAATTGCCTCAAAGCTTCAACTTCTCAGCACCATATCACCCATGTATCATTACGTACTAAGAAAAAGCACCCTAAATATGATTGCCAGGGTTCCTCTGAACATTTTGGTGGCCATTGTTCATAAGTTTACCAAAGTATCTGGCATTTAGAGGCCCCAAAATGAAGTTAGCGCATACAAACAGTCCCGTGGGTAACTTCAGCTAATGAAAAATCAACACATTGACTGCATTTTTGTGGGGTAAAAACACAGAAATATATGTTTACCCCCCAAAACCCATATATTTTTGGAAAGTTCACATTCTACAGAATCTAAAATGGGTACCCATGCCTTTCTGTTCCAAACTACTGAGTCGCAAGGCTTTCCCACAATTGTCGGTTTTGGTGAAATATCTGAAAATTGCCTCAAAGCTTCAACTTCTCAGCACCATATCACCCATGTATCGTTACGCACCAAGAAAAAACACCCTAAATATGATTGCCAGGGTTCCTCCAAACAGTTTGGTGGCCATTGTTCATAGGTTTACCAAAGTATCTGGCAGTTAGAGGCCTCAAAATGAAGTTAGCGCATACAAATAGTCCTGTGGGTAACTTCATCTAATGAAAAATCAACACATTGACTGCATTTTTGTGGGGTAAAAACACAGAAATATATGTTTACCCCCCAAACCCATATATTTTTGGAAAGTACACATTCTACCGAATCTAAAATGGGTACCCATGCCTTTCTGCTCCAAACTACTGAGTCGCAAGGCTTTCCCACAATTGTCGGTTTTGGTGAAATATCTGAAAATTTCCTCAAAGCTTCAACTTCTCAGCACCATATCACCCATGTATCGTTACGCACCAAAAAAAAACACCCTAAATATGATTGCCAGGGGTCCTCCAAACAGTTTGGTGCCCACTGTGCATAGGTTTACCAAAGTATATGGCAGTTAGAGGCCCCAAAATGAAGTTAGCGCATACAAATAGTCCTGTGGGTAACTTCAGCTAATGAAAAATCAACACATTGACTGCATTTTTGTGGGGTAAAAACACAGAAATATATGTTTACCCCCCAAACCCATATATTTTTGGAAAGTACACATTCTACCGAATCTAAAATGGGTACCCATGCCTTTCTGCTCCAAACTACTGAGTCGCAAGGCTTTCCCACAATTGTCGGTTTTGGTGAAATATCTGAAAATTGCCTCAAAGCTTCAACTTCTCAGCACCATATCACCCATGTATCGTTACGCACCAAAAAAAAACACCCTAAATATGATTGCCAGGGGTCCTCCAAACAGTTTGGTGCCCACTGTGCATAGGTTTACCAAAGTATATGGCAGTTAGAGGCCCCAAAATGAAGTTAGCGCATACAAATAGTCCTGTGGGTAACTTCAGCTAATGAAAAATCAACACATTGACTGCATTTTTGTGGGGTAAAAACACAGAAATATATGTTTACCCCCCAAACCCATATATTTTTGGAAAGTACACATTCTACCGAATCTAAAATGGGTACCCATGCCTTTCTGCTCCAAACTACTGAGTCGCAAGGCTTTCCCACAATTGTCGGTTTTGGTGAAATATCTGAAAATTGCCTCAAAGCTTCAACTTCTCAGCACCATATCACCCATGTATCGTTACGCACCAAAAAAAAACACCCTAAATATGATTGCCAGGGGTCCTCCAAACAGTTTGGTGCCCACTGTGCATAGGTTTACCAAAGTATATGGCAGTTAGAGGCCCCAAAATGAAGTTAGCGCATACAAATAGTCCTGTGGGTAACTTCAGCTAATGAAAAATCAACACATTGACTGCATTTTTGTGGGGTAAAAACACAGAAATATATGTTTACCCCCCAAACCCATATATTTTTGGAAAGTACACATTCTACCGAATCTAAAATGGGTACCCATGCCTTTCTGCTCCAAACTACTGAGTCGCAAGGCTTTCCCACAATTGTCGGTTTTGGTGAAATATCTGAAAATTGCCTCAAAGCTTCAACTTCTCAGCACCATATCACCCACGTATCGTTACGCACCAAAAAAAAACACCCTAAATATGATTGCCAGGGGTCTTCCAAACAGTTTGGTGCCCACTGTGCATAGGTTTACCAAAGTATATGGCAGTTAGAGGCCCCAAAATGAAGTTAGCGCATACAAATAGTCCTGTGGGTAACTTCAGCTAATGAAAAATCAACACATTGACTGCATTTTTGTGGGGTAAAAACACAGAAATATATGTTTACCCCCCAAACCCATATATTTTTGGAAAGTACACATTATACAGAATCTAAAATGGGTACCCATGCCTTTCTGCCCCAAACTACTGAGTCGCAAGGCTTTGCCAAATTTGGCGGTTTTGGTAAAATATTCTGAAAATTGCCTCAAAGCTTCAACTTTCCAGCATCGTATTGTCCATGTATCATTACCAGCATAAAGCATCCTAAATATAAACATAGGGGTCTACTAAACAGTTTGATGCCCAATGTGCATAGATATACCAAACTATGTGGGGCACAGAGACCCCCAAATGACAATATGTATAGACATTTTCACGGCTGACGCGCTGGCTGCTGCAATATAACCACCCGGTGTGTGTATTATGCGACATTAGACCACCTAACAGTACAGAGACCCCAGAAAACCATATATTTTCAGAAAGTACACATTCTGACGAATCCAATATGGGTAAATATGTGTTCCTACTGCAAACTGTCAAACTGCAAAGCAATGCTGAACGTAACGGTTTTTATCAAATTTCTGAAAATCGTCACAAAGCTTGAATTTTACCCCATTATATGCCCCACATTTCGTAACTTATCAGCATAAAACATCCTGAATATGAACGCCAGGGGTCTACTGAACACTTTGATGCCCAATATGCATAGATATACCAAACTATGTGGCGCACAGAGACCCCCAAATGACAATAGTGTATATACATTTTCACGGCTGACGCACGCTGGCTGCTGCAATATAAGCACCCGGTGTGTGTAATATGCGACATTAGACCCCCTAACAGTACAGAGACCCCAGAAAACCATATATTTTCAGAAAGTACACATTCTGACGAATCCAAAATGGGTAAATATGTGTTCCTACTGCAAACTGTCAAACTGCAAAGCAATGCTGAACGTAACAGTTTTTATCAAATTTCTGAAAATCGTCACAAAGCTTGAAATTTATCCCATTATATGCCCCACATTTCGTAACTTATCAGCATAAAACATCCTAAATATGAGCGCCAGGGGTCTACTGAACACTTTGATGCCCAAAATGCATAGATATACCAAACTATGTGGCGCACAGAGACCCACAAATGACAATATGTATAGACATTTTCACGGCTGACACGCTGGCTGCAGCAATATAACCACCCGGTGTGTGTGTATTATGCGACATTAGACCACCTAACAGTACAGAGACCCCAGAAAACCATATATTTTCAGAAAGTACACATTCTGACGAATCCAATATGGGTAAATAAGTGTTTCTACTGCAAACTGCCAAACTGCAAAGCAATGCTGAACATAACGGTTTTTATCAAATTTCTGAAAATCGTCACAAAGCTTGAATTTTACCCCATTATATGCCCCACATTTCGTAACTTATCAGCATAAAACATCCTGAATATGAACGCCAGGGGTCTACTGAACACTTTGATGCCCAATATGCATAGATATACCAAACTATGTGGCGCACAGAGACCCCCAAATGACAATAGTGTATACATTTTCACGGCTGACGCGCGCTGGCTGCTGCAATATAAGCACCCGGTGTGTCTAATATGCGACATTAGACCCCCCTAACAGTACAGAGACCCCAGAAAACCATATATTTTCGGAAAGTACACATTCTGACGAATCCAATATGGGTAAATATGTGTTCCTACTGCATACTGTCAAACTGCAAAGCAATGCTGAACGTAACGGTTTTTATCAAATTTCTGAAAATCGTCACAAAGCTTGAATTTTACCCCATTATATGCCCCACATTTCGTAACTTATCAGCATAAAACATCCTGAATATGAACGCCAGGGGTCTACTAAACACTTTGATGCCCAATATGCATAGATATACCAAACTATGTGGCGCACAGAGACCCCCAAATGACAATAGTGTATACATTTTCACGGCTGATGCGCGCTGGCTGCTGCAATACAAGCACCTGGTGTGTGTAATATGCGACATTAGACCCCCCTAACAGTACAGAGACCCCAGAAAACCATATATTTTCAGAAAGTACACATTTTGACGAATCCAATATGGGTAAATATGTGTTCCTACTGCAAACTGTCAAACTGCAAAGCAATGCTGAACGTAACGGTTTTTATCAAATTTCTGAACATCGTCACAAAGCTTGAATTTTACCCCATTATATGCCCCACATTTCGTAACTTATCAGCATAAAACATCCTAAATATGAGCGCATGGGGTCTACTGAACACTTTGATGCCCAATATGCATAGATATACCAAACTATGTGGCGCACAGAGACCCCCAAATGACAATATGTATAGACATTTTCACGGCTGACGCGCTGGCTGCTGCAATATAACCACCCAGTGTGTGTATTATGCGACATTAGACCACCTAACAGCACAGAGACCCCAGAAAACCATATATTTTCAGAAAGTACACATTTTGACGAATCCAATATGGGTAAATAAGTGTTTCTACTGCAAACTGCCAAACTGCAAAGCAATGCTGAACATAACGGTTTTTATCAAATTTCTGAAAATCGTCACAAAGCTTGAATTCTACCCCATTATATGCCCCACATTTCGTAGCTTATCAGCATAAAACATCCTAAATATGAGCGCCAGGGGTCTACTGAACACTTTGATGCCCAATATGCATAGATATACCAAACTATGTTGCGCACAGAGACCCCCAAATGACAATATGTATAGACATTTTCACAGCTGACGCGCTGGCTGCTGCAATATAAGCACCTGGTGTGTGTATTATGCGACATTAGACCCCCCTAACAGTACAGAGACCCCAGAAAACCATATATTTTCAGAAAGTACACATTCTGACGAATCCAAAATGGGTAAATAAGTGTTTCTACAGCAAACTGCCAAACTGCAAAGCAATGCTGAACATAACGGTTTTTATCAAATTTCTGAAAATCGTCACAAAGCTTGAATTTTACCCCATTATGTGCCCCACATTTCGTAACGTATCAGCATAAAACATCCTAAATATGAATGACAGGGGTCTACTGAACACTTTGATGCCCAATATGCATAGATATACCAAACTATGTGGCGCACAGAGACCCCCAAATGGATATATAGTAGATAAAATTTACATAGGCAAAACAAAATAACACAGAACAGTGTGAAATGCAAATAAATCACCAAAAACTAATAAAACCACAAAAATCAATGCTTTTTTTTTTCACACTAGTGTAATCGGCCACCAGAATTACCGTTTGAATATTTTAGCTGGGCCAAATCGATTATACGGGCAGAAACAAGTGAACAACACAAATGCAGAGCTGAAAATGCAATAAAATGGCTAAAAATTCAATAAAATGGCTAAAAATGCACCAAAATACCCAAAATTGCAATATAACCACCAAAATAACATACAAAAGCTATTGCACAGTACGGTTAGCGAATACGCTATTCGGAACGGCAATAAAACATTTTTTTTAGCCCAAAAAGAGACGATGCGATAAGAAAAAAAAAAAAAAAAGCCACAAAGCCATATATGTACATATGCGTGTGCACAACGGGTAAATTGCATGTTATTTGCGCATGTGCGCGTGTGCAAGTGTACATGGGTGCTGTGAGTGTGTGTGACCCCCCCAATCCCCAAAAATCTATGTGTGAGTGTGTGTAAGTGTGAATGTAAGTGTATATTACTGTAATAAGTGTGTGTTGGTGTGTTTGTGTGTTTTTGTGTGTGTAAATGTTACACTTACCTGGGGTAGATGCTGCAGATCGATCAGAAAGGGTCCCACGCAGCAGATCTCCAGCTCCAACGATCATCAGCCATGTGGGGGCGGAGCTGGGCGGAAGTGCGGCGCAGGCAGCAGCAGGACGCATAGGAAACGCGTCCCTGCTGCTGCTTTGGGGCCCCTGGGCGATCGCGCCCCAGGGGCCACACGATCCCCTGCTCTGCTCGTTGTCTAGGGGCAGGGGATCGTGAAGGAGCGGAGCGAGCGGCTCTAACAGCCGCTCCTCCGCTCGCAAACCCGGAAGTGCTGCAGAACGTAGAATCTACGATCTGTGGCACTTTGGTCCTTTGATCCACAGAACGTAGATTCTACGTTCTGTGGCACTTAAAGGGTTAAATTATTTGCCTTTTGTCTTTACAGCTTTCAAATAGGGGTCACTGATTCCCTGATTAACTCCATAACAGACAGCTAAAGGCAGTGGTGTAACTAGATGTTCCTGTGCCCCACAACAAATTAATTTTAGGGCCCCCAACATATCCAGAGGTTGTCCTGTTTTACCAATATATGTTGAAATTGCTTATTAGGGCCATTTATTGGGTAAACGTCTGAATTTGACATGCTTAATCCTTACATATGTTACATTTGTTATCATAGTATGTATTCTAAGTTGTTAATCTATTTTTCTTCATGACATCATATACAAAGATCGAAGATCTGTCTGCTGGATAACTATTTCTCTACTGACCGGTTATTATGAGGGGAATTTCATTTTGCAACATATAAAAACACACAAAGCATATGGATACATTTGATGCTCAGAACAAAATCAGTTACGGAGTGTGGTTCTAATAGCTTTTGACATTCCAGGACCCAGTAGATCAGGGACTGAGTCCAACAAAACCACATTAAAGAAATAGTAGGTTTGAAAAGCATGGGGAGACACACAATACATGTACTCAGTACACTTGTTTTAGGTAGACCAAAGTATGACATATCTAAGAAATGCTTCCATAGAAGGAGCTCAGCATATTTTCATTAACTAAAGACACTCTGATATCTCTAACCCCCTTGGCTGAAGAATAAAAAAGAAGCCAATAATTACACCCTTACATACTATCACAAAATATGCATCAACAGATGATTTGGATTACTGAAAACCAATATTTTGTTCTCTGCAAAATGTTCCTGTACATTTTCATTATTCAGTTGCATGTGCTTTTACTGTTCATTTGTCTTTTCAAAAAAGTTTTTACCTTTTAATTTTTACAGTCACATACTCAATGAATAAGAGCGTTTCCAGGAATTAATGCCAGCCTTGAGCAGCCAGTTATTCCAGAGTTCCCTTAGTGGAGCGTCCAGGGCCGCCATCAGGGGGGGGGCAGGGGAGAGAGCTGTAGGGGGCCCGAGGGTAAGGGGGGCCCAACCACGCCACACTTACTTGATTAGCCGGGCCCCCCATCTTTCTGAGAGCTGCTGACTTTGGGTAGTCATGGACTTTAAGGCGCCCTGGCCACCAATTTTCTTATAATGTGGGGGGGGCCCTGGCCACCAATTTTGGCCACCATTTTTTTCTCATGTGTGGGTCCTAGCCAATATTTTTTAATGGGGGGGGGCCTGGCCACCAATTTTGGCCACCATTTATTTCTCATGTGGGGGTCCTAGCCAATATTTTTTAATGGGGGGGCCCTTGCCACAAATGTTTTTTTTATGGGGGGCTCTGACCACCAATATCTTTTTATTTTTTATTAACATGTGGGAACTCTAGCCACCAATATTTTTTTTGTTTTTTTATTGTGTGGTGTGGGGTGGACCTGTGGGGTGGGGAGGGCGGACCTGTAGGTGGGGCTTGCGTTGGGTGCAGACCAGGGGGCCCAGGAAATTTTGTCGTATGGGGCCCTGTGATTTCTGATGGCGGTCCTGGGAGTGTCTATGCTTACAACTGACTTGCATCCACTGATTAAAGTATTCACTTACCTGAAACCCAGGGCTGGTGCTCCTATCAGCCACCGGCCCAAGGTTATTCCAGCGAGCACAACAGAGCGCTTTTCTTCCAGCTTCTTCTTTCATCAAATTAGAATTTATTCACATTAGAATGAAAAAGCCGAATTGTTAGTTAAAGTTCAGCTTTTCACTCTAATGCGCAGCCGTGAGAAGAAAGAAGAAGCCGGAAAAGAATCGCTCTGTGGTGCTCACTGAAAGAATCCCGGGCCAGTGCAGTTTTCTGCTGATAGGAGCACCGGCTCAAGGTTTCTAGTGAGTAAATACATTCACTTGGGGGTGACTAACATTTGGCACCCCAAGTGGTGAACGCCTTTCCTTCTCCTTTAAAACAACTATTAACAACATGCATGAAAGTGATGCCATATTTCCTTTAACTAGGACTCCCAAGATACATAATTTAAAATGGACAAATAGGATAAGTGCCGCTCCCATTGCCTTGTATAGGACCTTAACAGCTTTTACATGGCAAAGTTTTATTAGAGTTTTCATGGTTTTTACGCTTAATAAATCTTACATTGTGAGAGTTTTAGAGAAAAAAACATGAACTTAGAGAAAAAAAATCATGAAATAATTTTGTGAAAAAAAAAGAGAAATTTGGATGTTAGTTTAAAGGCCCCATAGTAACCTGAATACACTTACATTTGAATTGTGTCTGCCCAGAAATGTCATACTCCAACCTACTTGCCTTTATTTTGTGCTGCATGTGTAAATAAGAGCAAAGTTCAAACAGAACATAACAGACACCTTTGGAAACCCATTTATTAAAACTCACTCCATATGTGTCATATGACTTAATTTTAATTTGTCTGGTAAAGACATAGGACCCCCTTGGCTAGCACTGGTAATTTTTATCATGTAATAATGACGGCCACTGCATAAAAAATGTAGGAGTTTTTTTCAATTTGTTCAAGAGTTTTCTGAATCATTAATCCCCAACTTGTAATTTGCATGAGTGATTATTACTTTGGAGGGGTTTTTGAGGTAAAAAATGTACCTTTTTATCTATTTGTTATGAAAATAAGCTGCCGTTCAGCAGCTGTATGAAACATTATCCATGGGTCACGGAAATTTAATGTCATAACTGACAGATATTGCAGTCCAAATGTTTTAAGACTGTAATCATCAATCAGTGTCAATGTCTGCAGAGTGAAACAGAGTTCATATACAATATAATAGGTTTATAGGAGTATATCAGTGACATGATGGGCTGAGTATGGCAGTGTTTTCTTATTCAGTGATCCTGCTAAAATGATTACATTTACATCTGCCTTGCCAACAGCCTGATTGTTGCAAATCATTGGCTAGTTACAATTATACAAGATTCCTTTCATGACAGAAAGATATAGAAATGTTATTTTATGGATCCACTCATACTCTAACTGGAAATTTCTTTTAATTATAGGAGCTTTAGAAATAAATGATAATAAAGCTGAAGGAGAGATGGGGACAAGGGAGGAAATGGGGATATGGAAAAACAGAGAGGGGGCTTGAGAATGAGGAGATATGAAATGAGAAAACAACCGAGGAGGATATGAATTAAGTAGGGTAGGAAAAAAAGGGCAGATTCACTAAAGGGCGACGTGGCCACGCTAGCGTCAATTCACTAGAAATCCCATCCGCAGGGACATCGGCAATTCACTAACAGGCGTAGGCGACAATTCGCTAGCGAACAGGACCGTTGTTAGTGTTCGTTCTCACTCTTTCGCCAGGCGACTTTTTGCTGTAATATGCGGAGTAACGGTCGTTACTCCGCATATTCAGTACAGTGCAAATTTTACTGAGCGTTACCTCAGACCAGATGAACTGTTAAAATTAAGCAACATCTTCCTCAATCTTATGTCAGTTAAACCATATTCTGTCTGCCGGAAATGCATTAGCGTGATTGCCTGCAAAAGGCTAACATTTATCAACTTTTTTGGGCTAACATTTTCCCCTAGACATTTGAGGAGCATGGAACATTAGTTTTACAATTTTAATGTTCCCATCCTATTGAAATTTACCTAACCTTTAGAGGAATAATGAAGTTTCGCTAGGCAGAATCGATTGCTAGCATAATTTCGCTTTGAAACGCTCGCACTGCCGAAGTAACACTAGGAAAAAGTCGCCAGCGCTTAGTGGCTAGGACGCAACTTTGCATTTTAGTGAATTAGTGTAGTGGTAACGAATTTTTGCCTGGTGAAGTGGCACGAAGTGTGGCGAATCGTTCGCTGGTGACAATTCGCCCTTTAGTGAATATGCCCCCTTAGTGAGTGAGAAGATGGCCATGGGGGTTATGAATTGAGGCAGGGGTGAGAGAATATTATTTATGGATGTTAACTGGGTAGGGAAGGCAGGAGAGGAATTAAATTAAATGATGTGTGGGTAGCACATCGTGATTAATGAGCATATTATGTTGATGATTGAACAGTATGTGAATTGGAAAGTGAAAGAATTAGAATTACAATAAGAATTAAATCCTAAACTCAAATGGGGATACAACTGAGAGCTGTAAACTGATTTTAAGGTGTATGAACTAACAAAGATAAGAAATTTAATAAAGAACAGATAAATAGGTAAGTTTAGCATCATGAGTCAGCCACCCACATGGAGCCCAGTAAACTCAGTGCCAACACAAAGAATCAACAGAAAACAAAATAATTATTTGAACATTGCGTAACCATGCAAAGACATATGCAGACAAGTAAAGAGTGAGGGTATATTCAGAGTACTTAGCTTCAGGTGGATATCAACTGATTAACATTGCTGTCAATACTTTAGCAGCAGGTTATATCTAGGGAGTTTTGGTTTTAAGATCAGCAACAATATCCTTTCCATTACATTATTGTTCTCAGGTTGTGCGACACGGTGCAAATAACTATATTCAAGACCTCAAATGGGGCACAGAGTAAAAAAATATCTGATAGTAAGATTGATAATTTTCCTTATAATAAGGGGCCCTCAGACATAATTTAGTATCCTTCATTGTTTGTATATTGTCTTTTTGCTTTATTCTTTTTTTTACTAAACTTTATGGGTAGAGGAGGGGGCAAATTTATTAAAGGGCGAAGTGAATAACGCTCTGCGAAAATTCGCTAGTGAAGGAGATACATTGTAGCGCTGCTTCGCACTCTAACGCCAGGCGAATTTTCGCTCTTGCGAATGGACGTAACTACACAAATTCACTAAGATACAGATTTTAATGAACTTTACCTCTTGTGCAAGACTTGCCTTTGCCCCCTCAGACCAGGCGAAGTGCAATAGAGTAGATAGGAGTTCCTCGAAAAAATGTTACATTTTTCTAAGTCCCAAGAAACGCTGGCGATTTTTCAGTTTTTCAGGGTGATAGGCTGCAAAAGATCGTATTTTTTTTTGGCTTCCCCCCTACATTTCCTTACATATGGCACATAAACTATACACTGGGCACATGTGTAGGGCATTACAACAACTTTATTTTATTTTACTTTACTTTGCTTGCCAAATTAACTCTAGAGAAACTTCACCAACGTTTGGCACCCTGGATGCAACTTTGCATTTTAGTGAATTAGCGTTGTCCTGGCGAATTTTTGCCCGGTGAAGTGTGGCGATGTGGGCGAAGCTGTCGCTGGCGCAATTTTGGAGGTAAGTAAATTTGCCCACGAGGAATAAACACTCCTATAGACTGACAGTCTTTATCCAGTTGAAAGTATTGAGGTCTCTACAAGAAGGATGCGCACACAACCAATGAGTGAAAAACCAGAACATTATAGTGTACATGTAAAACAATATTTCTTTATTCTGCCAGAGAAATTAAACAGTAACCACCTGGATAAATACAACCATCTATTTTTAAGCTTAATTTTTTTTTTTTATTTGTTATTGTGTAAAAACAATGTTAATGATGTTATCATTGTAACCCCTGACAGTTTTTCTTTTCTGTATCCCTAGTTTTTGAAAAACTCAATAAAAAAGAGATTACAAAAAAAAGTAACAATAACCCATTGAAATTAAGTATGCCATAACAAGATGCACCAACTCCACCAAGGTGTTCTATTTGACAATATTAGTCATGATTATTTCATTAATCTGCCAAACTCTGAAATCTCAGTATAATTACATTATTATTTATGTATAATGTACAGGTATGGGACTTGTTATCCAGAATGCTTGGGACCTGGGGTTTTCTGGATAATGGATCTTTCTGTAATTTGGATCTTCATACCTTAAGTCTACTAGAAAATCATGTAAACATTAAATAAACCCAATAGGCTGGTTTTGCTTCCAATAAGGATTAATTATATTTTAGTTGGGAACAAGTACAAGCTCCTGTTTTTTATTAGAGAGAAAAAGGAAATACATTTTAAAAATGAATTATTTGATTATAATGGAGTCTATGGGAGACAGCCTTTCCATAATTCTGAGCTTTCTGGATAATGGGTTTCCGGATAACGGATCCCATACCGTTACTACCATATCATGCACTGTACAATAGAACTTATAGATTTTATATGAATACTAACTGTTAAAAAATATAAGGGTACCATTATAACAGCAACTGCAGTTTGGGTCATGCAAAAATGGATGACCATGTATGAACTGATGACATTTATTAAAAGTACTTGCATTCATAGACACCTTTCACTTCCTATAGTTGTGATCAGCACTACTGCATCTGTCCTAATTGCGTGCAAGTGTGCCTACTGACATGGGTCTATCGATATAGAAGCATGGAACTACTGCCCCATGTCAGTGAGGGACAGATAAACAGTTTAGGGTCAGGAAAAGCATGTAGTTTAATTTTTTGTATAGATAGAGCAGTATTGTGGAGAACAGCCATGGGGAATTAGCTTAAAGTGTAAGGTATTGACTGATGACACTTTAATTCAGTAATAGTCAACCTGTGAGTATCCAGCAGGTGCTAATCTACAAATCCCGGAATGCATCAAGAGTCAGGGATCAATTTTATGTGTGTGACTGCACCCTGTTTCAGCCTATAAATATGTTTGGAGATGATAGATAGATAGATAGCATTGGCATAACATTGTACCTAGGCCCCACTGCAAATTTTTTCTGGGACCTCACCCATCTCAGCCAGTTTTTCAGTGGTGTGGGTGCCCCACTATTTTGCTGTTGGGGTTAAGGTCCCAGAAATACATTTTGTGGGGTTTCCTAAACCTATGCTGTTTTTTCTGTCTTCTCTCTGGCTTATAGGGGCAGATTTTACTAAAGTGACAAACGCTAGAGAAAATTCGCCAGCGTGACGTAATTTCGTTACTTCGCCGATTTACTAATGGTTGCTGGCATAACTTTGCTAGTGAAACAGAGGGGGGTATATTTATCAAAGAGTGAAGTTAATAGTGAAGTTCCGCCACTAGAGTGAAATTCCGCCACTTCCCATTCATTTCTATGGGGTTTTTAAAGGCGTATTTATCAAAGGGTGAAATTTCACTTTCACCCTTTGATAAATACGCCTTTCAAAATCCCATAGAAATGAATGGAGAGCTGCGGAATTTCACTCTATTGACGGAACTTCACTCTTTGATAAATTTACCCCATCGACTCTAGCGGTACTTCGCTCCCTAACGCCTGGCGAAGTTGCCGTCTGGCGAATGGATGTAAATACACAAATTCACTAAGATGTGGATTTTACTGAACGTTGCCTCTTGCACCAGACTTGCAATAGAGTAGATAGGACTTCCTTAAAAAGATGTTCTAAGTGCCAAAAAATGCTAGTGTCTTTTCCTGTTTCAGGGTGATAGGCTGAAAAATAGTGTTACATTTTTTTGGGGTAACCCGCTTCTACGTCTGGCGAAGTGTTGCAATGTGAGCGATGCCGTTGCTGGCGAATTTACGGAGGTTAGTAAATTTGCTCCTTAGAGTCACGGACTAGAAACCAGATAGTATTTTTAATTTCAGGTTGGAGTGTGGGGAATACAAAGACAAAATGATTCATTATACACAATGTATAATTTATTAAAACACAGATTCTAAATCTAAGTTGAAACATATATAATCCTTATTTCCCTATGAAACCAAATCAAGATGAGAATCAGCCCATAACTGGGCATTGCTCTATTGCAAGTGAAGCAAACAGATCATTACTAGAATTACAATAGGAAACAACCGTAGCAACGCCTTTCGAAGTAAACAAACATCAAATACACTTATGTTCTCCAAGTGAAATATTTTAGTTATTCAATATGCTTGCTTTGGAATCATCTGTTGGTCCCTGATAACTGTTCATTTTATGGCCTGTGTGCTTCCTACTTCCAACTATTTCCAACATTAAACTGTATAATCATCAGTCCACAGTTGTCTGGAAACAGAATTAGGATGATATAGAACCTGCAAACATATACTGCATGTGTATATGGTACTGATTTTATACCTGAAGTCATTCAGCAGCTGAAATGGAAAAAAAACTGGAGGACCACGGATCTGGAGTTTCTGGTCACTGACAAATTAAACTTCAGCCTCAAAAATGATTGCTATGCTTTCATTTATCAGCTTTGCATAACTGTTGTTTTAAAGGATATACAGTAGATTAATCTATGGCCAAGTTGCTATACTAGTTTATTGCTGTCTGAGCTAATTATAATGAGGTATTTTATTGTACTGATATTTGAGTCTGACAATACTGCAAAGTCCTAATGGTTGTAAATAACTTGAAAATGCACTGAAATCATAATTTGAAATTCACAAGTCATTACAAAATTCAGAAGCATGTGTATGTATGTGCACTGGGGTCCTTTGGAGGCATTGAACTTGATGGACGTTGGCATTTTTTCAGCCCAGCTTAACTATGCATTCACAAAGTACACTAAAAACATAATAGAACTATATAACAGCAGCAATACGATTATAGGCTGAAAAAATACAGGCTATCAAGATGTACCACTGTAGAGTTTGTACAGTATGTTCCATAATAATGTATATGTGGATTTATTTAATTGTGTGAATAATAAAAGACTAATGCTATATGCAGAAAGCCTACTATTTAAACTTGGTAGACACACCGGAATTCCTTAAAGCCACAACTCATTCGTAATGAAGAATTCATGAAGTTCTTACTCTGTTGAAAATTACCTCTCCTTGCACTCCTTTTGGGTTGTAAGCTCCCTCTCACTCTGACCAGATCAGAATATTATATTTATATAAATGAGTCTGAAGAATGAACAGACCCCTTCTGTTTTTTGCCCTTTTTACAATTTAAAGGATAAGTAAACCTTTAAAATAAATGAATGTAAAAATGATGGGGATGCTTTTCTAAGAAATTTTGCAATGTACATTCAGTATTTATTTTTATTCCAAGATATTAAGGGATACTTGTACTGTTAATATGAATGCATTTTGTTACAGCAGCGCCACCTGCTGGTCAGTTTCTGACCAGTCTGAACACCAAGTAGTCAAGGAAGTTGAGGAAAGAGGCTTCTCAATTGATGTTCTTCTGCTTAGGAAAAGTTTGAGAAAGGGTTTTTTTCCTAAACAGAATATCAGAGCAGCCTCTTTCTTTCTCCTGACAACTTCCTTGACTACTTGGTGGTCAGAATGGTGGGAAACTGACCAGCAGACAGCGCTGTTGTAACAAAGTGTATTCATATTAAAGAAACAGTAACATCAAAAATGTTTACAAAAATTAAACAAAAACAAACAAAAATTTAAATTTAAAATAGCAAAGCTTTTATTAAGAAAACTCCACTTTCTGTCCTCTACAGAAAAGGCGACAGGGCGACAATCCATCCTACAGCTCTCGATTTCTCCTCCTGGCTATCCACTGACAGCGTGTCCTCTGCTCGATCTCCTTCTCCAGCTCTTCTTCATCCTCCTTCATCCAGCAGCAATAGGAAGGCAATTTCGGCGGGCTCCCCATTGAAGTGAACCAGCTGGGCGATTGCGATTGGGACTGAGCCTGATTATATGGAGCTGGGCAGATACCTGCGCTGGGGAGACCGGACAGACTGCTGGGGAGACCGAACCCAGCCTTTTCCTGCCACATTCCCTGTCTGTCTCATCCCATTCACCAGCCGCTTCTCCCCCATTTACTGACGCTTTCCAGCGTGCGGTAACTTGCGTCCAACACTAAGCCAGCGACCCCAGGAGGACGGGCTTCTCTTGGTGAGCCGTGCAGTCCCCCGCCTGCAGCTGCTGCTCCCTCTGTGAAACCGCTGTTGGGCTGTTGAAGGCAGCTCCGGTGTAGGCTGCTGTATTCTAATGAATTTTTGATGTTACTGTTTCTTTAACAGTACGTAGGGGCCGATTCACTAACTTCGAGTGAAGGATTCGATGTAAAAAAACTTCGAATTTCGAAGTGTTTTTTGGGCTACTTCGACTATCGAATGGGCTACTACGACCTTCGACTACGACTACGACTTCGAATAGAACGATTCAAACTAAAAATCGTTCGACTATTCGACTATTCGATAGTCGAAGTACTGTCTCTTTAAGAAAAAACTTCGACCATCTAAAAGCTACCGAACTCAATGTTAGCCTATGGGGAAGGTCCCCATAGGCTTTCCTAAGTTTTTTTGATCGAAGGATATCCCTTCGATCGTTGGATTTAAATCCTTCGAATTGTTCGATTCGAAGGATTTAATCGTTCGATCGAAGGAATAATCGCACTATTTGTGCTAAAATCCTTCGACTTTGATATTCGAAGTCGAAGGATTTTAATTCCCAGTCGAATATCGAGGGTTAATTAACCCTCGATATTCGACCCTTTGTGAATCTGCCCCTACATGTATACCTTATTATCTTGGAATTAAATATATATATATATATATATATATATATATATATTACATAAGTGCGTAGAATAGCACCTCACGATTTTCACTAATTTCCAAGGTTTACTTATCCTTTAAAAGTTCTACATACACATCACTGCTTGTCTTGACTTTTCCTCTTTTTGCAGTTCATACTGAACCCCACTGCATTTCTCTTACCTGTCTCTCTTACTTAAACTAAGCTAATTGTATATTTGCAAAGTGGCCAAATACTACATTAACATGAGAAAAACTCTAGCTTCCTATAGAAACACCCATAGGAGAAGGGTAACATAGCGGGCAACTTATTACACTCAAGCACTGTGCTGCCCTTACTCAGGAAATACAACAAACTGATTTACTAGCAACCTCAGGATTTTTTTTTTTTGCTGTATGCTTTACATTCTATCCAAACTTCTCCATCCATCATGGTGGTAGGTGAAACATGCAGATGCTTGTTTCAATGCTTTATATGACTGAATGTCTTCTGAGTTGACTAATATCCTGCAATGAGTATATAGTAATTTTAGAAGATTTCTAGGTAATCATCCTGCTTGATTTAATGAGCTCAGGCAGCTGCTTATGTACCTCCCGATAAAATGCTTTTGTTTTGTTTGCGGTATTTTTCCCTTGTCTGGTTGCACAGATGGGACTATTGTGTTGGGGTAGTAAGCCACTAAAAATAATATGATAGTTGAAACCTTACATAGGAGCATGTGCCTAATTTTCTGGCATGGACAGGGGCAAAGGTAGTGAATAAGTAATGCATAAAAATATAAACAACATATAAGGCAAATTTATAGGAGACATTAATTCAATAGTTCAAGTCAGATTTGGCCAGGCTTTATTCATGTGGAGTCTACTTTTAGTAAAGTTATTAAGCCACAGTCTACTAGCTCAGACTGAGTAGAAATAATGATCAATCTTAAATGTCAAACATGTGGTCCTGCATCTTTTAGTTAACTCCCTGCAATCTCTGATGTTTATGAACATCTTCAGGGCTACTAGTTGTCATTGGTGTGTGCTCCCAGCAGAGGTGATGGAGGCAGCTTTAGAGGTTGTTGGGTCCAGATTTCAAAGGTTCACTTGTAAATGACAAGCAATGACTGGTTCATAATACTGCTTCTGAAAACTTTTCCACCTCTTGGACTTCAGGGAAAGAGGTTCTCCGCTGAACTGAAACCAGATTTTTTTTTAAAACATATTTTTTTTTATGTTGGTGCCTAGTATTAGTGATGTGGCTTTTAAAATATGCTATTTTTTGGTTTAGAGTATATGTTCCCTTTATATTCCTTGGACATGGAGCTCTTACCTTAAGTAAGGAAATATTCTACAAACAGCTAGTAATCAGGATCAGACTAGGCTGGCAGGATACTGTGAAAAAACCCGGTGGGCCTTGGTGGGCCCTGGAGACCCAGATCCAATCCCTGCCTGCCCTCTGCCATGACCCCCCCCGCTGTCCCCCTTCCCTTGGTTCTCACAAAAGTAAGTATAAGGTGCAGTGGTGGGGAGCAGGCAGGCTGTAGGGGCCCCGGGGTAGCAGCCCTGGTGGGCCTTGCACACCCCAGTCCGACCCAGCTAGTACCAAGACATCCGATTGGAAAATTAATTGAACTTACAGATTCCTCCAGAACACTAGAAATATTTACAATTTTACCCACCCAATCCTTTATGGCATCCAAGACACAATAATTTACTTATAAATTAATATTGACATGGTACTGCGCTCCCATTAGACTGTGACACATGTTCCTCATAGTTTACAATCTATACTGGTGATGTCTCAAATGGGAAGGCATGTACAGTCATCTATGACACCAATGGTGCTCTTTAAAAAAAATATTGCAAAGACACTATTGCTACGATGGAAACAGTCACTCAGAAGACAGTAGCATTTTCATGGACAAAATGTCTACTGTAGCCCCCCTTTCTTTCTGTTCCCCTTTCTTAAAAAAAAGTAGTCATTCAGGATGCATGTATGTTCTAAGCTCCTGTGATCCCCAAGTCAACGGAAAAGAAAAAACTTTTGTTTTGTTTTTAACCCTGGGGAAGCATACCATGTGTGTATTTTAGGAATTCCTGAAATGCTGATTCTAAAAAAAAGCAAATAAATCTTTCTGGTACATGTGGTGAAAAACTTTCTACCCAATAAATGCTATTTTTTTTCTCCCAATCCATCAACGACTTTCTACAAAAAAATCACCTTTCCTTATGCTATAGAAAAATAAGTGAGCTCATGTCGAAATGCAAGTACAAGGTACTACGTGTAAGTACTACGAGTAATAATTCCAATAATGTGGCACATATTACCCAAAATTCCAGTGTAATAGTGGTAAATCACAGGTGCAAGGCAGAATGCTATGCTTTGCACACCTGCTTGCATTTGAGCCCTATAGCTTTCTGCCATATCAGTGCATTGAAAGGTACAGTAGCTCCAAGCTCATATTAATATTTTTAAAAACATGCTTTCTAAACCTTTTGCTGGTAATAGTGATTTGCCATTTTGTTCTCGTGCTCTCTCCAAATGTAAGATAAATGATGTATGGTTTCATTCATATGTGCTTCAGTCATTTGTATATCAAACATTACAAATAGAAAGTAGCTGTAAGTGAATAATTGAATGGCCAAACAAGCATGACATAATAAGGTTAAACAAACAATGACATTAGGAGGTCTGTTGGTAATGGAAAAGGCACATTTGTTATTACCCTAAATAAAGTCAAAATGGACATAGTTCATTAAATCAGTTCACTGTTTCTTGTTTCATTTATTTGTCCAATAAGAAATGATGAAATAGCATTTCTTAAAGGCAACATCATATTGCCTGTTTAATAGTAGGGTGTATTTCCATTTATTTTTTTTCTTTTACATCTGTGAACAGATGTTACTACTCTGTATATTCCTATTATACACATACCCTTAGCGCCTCATCTACCATCTGAAAAAAAAAAATAGTTTCCATAAGCGTGGTGTATATAATACAACTTTTCTAGTGACAAAATATAAAACAGGTCTTGATGGTCCAATGAAATGCAAGGTAACTGTTAATTAAAGTATTGGAAAATATTAAATATTAAATTTTTTCCTTTTTTTTCATTTTAAGACTTTTATTACATTGTTCCATAAGAATGCAGAAAGAATATAACCATATCAAGGCCAATGGGATGGAAAATTGTATTTATATACATTGTATATAACATGAAACACAGGAGCTAAAGCTCTATAATATCTCGACAAATGAGCGGATCATTCCCCACCTAAGTTTGGCTATACTGGGCTTAATCTGATTGTTAGCCCTAGGCCAAACAATATGATTACAATGGTGGGAATAGAAGCCATTGGAGGGAGGACTGCATTAACTAGCTCCAACGGGAAAATCAAACCTGCCCCATCGACATGTGGCCCCTTTTTGCCCAGATATTTGTCGGGTGGGCCCATTGGAGGGCCCCATACTTTTTCCCTCCCATCCTCATCCCCTTGGTGCTGCCACAGCTCCCAGTGTCCTCCTCACCCCTACCATACCAAGTCTTCTGTTCTTTGTCGAAGGGCCTGCGTTCCACTGTCATTTGGATTTTTTTAGCGGCAAATTAAGTAGGCAGGCAGAGAGAGAGAGAGCCAAGCAGCTGTGGGAGCACAATGAAAGAAGGAAACTTCTCTAAACTGCTTTTTCAAGTGTAGGTAAGGATTTCAGTGCTCATTAGGGCCATTTTGTCAATGATCTTACTGCATGTGTGGAATTAATGGATTGCTTAATGGCCATTTTACAGTGATGGCTTTCTGGCATGCATGGAGTAATTGGAGCGTTTATCGGCCATTTTCAGTGATCTTACTGGCATGCCTGGGATTAGGGGAGTGCTTGGTTGCCATTTCTACAGTGATTATACTGGCACACCCATACCTGTCAACCCCCGCACACTTTCCCAGGAGTTACTCAATTTTGGTATGCTGCCAAATTGATCTAGGACCCAGATCAGCAAATTAAATCTGCCCATGTATGGGCACCTAAAGCCTTTGCAATAACAGAGATGCTGAATTTCTAGTGAACACTCAAGACTTTTTTATTTGTAGAGGAGAAGTATTCATGGCTGATCAATAGTAATTAAAATGAGTATTTGAAATTAAATAAATTACCATTATAACTAATTCCAACATTCAATATTTTGATCAACAGCTAATCACCTTGGAACAATATTTGTTATCATTGTGTGTTAGATATACATTTGTATGGCAACCTTTACTTTTTGGCTCGTTTACATCAGTCTGGGAAGTGTGCAACGTGCAAAATATGCATACATTTTATTCTACTTTTGTAGAATTGCTGCAGGACTGTGCTCTCCATTTTGGAGCATAGAGACCTGTGTCTTCTGCTTGAATAGAGCACTGTCTGTATTTAGCAGAGCTCTATTCTACAGGGGTGGATGGAGGGTGGCACGTTGACTAGTTCCTGCACCTCTTCGCACTTTTAAAGGAAAGTCGTTTAACACTTGGGGGTGCCAAATGTTAGGCACCCCCAAGTGAATGTATTTACTTACCTGAAACCCCAGGCCGGTGCTCCTATCAGCAAAAAACTGCACCGGCCCGGGGTTATTCCAGCGAACACCATGGAGTGCTTCACTTCCGGCTTCTTCTTTCTCCAAATTTCCTGGGGCAGACGCAAGCCAACTTAAAGCTCGTCTTCCCACTCTAATGCGCATGCGCAGCCGCGAGAAGAAAGATGAAGTCGCAAGAGGAGCGATCCGTGGTGCTCGCTGGAATAACCCGAGGCTGGGGCAGTTTTCTGCTGATAGGAGCACCGGCCGGGGTTTCAGGTAAGTAAATACATTCACTTGGGGTGCCTAACATTTGCCACCCCCAAGTGGTAAACGACTTTCCTTCTCCTTTAACTTTAGTCTGGGGAAATCATAAATGGCACCCTATATTTGTTTTTCTATGGAAAAAAAAGGCTCCACTAGACCGGTAAGTTATTTGGATAAATTTAGCTGCACTGGTAAAACTAGTTTGTATGCTTCAGAAATTCTACTATAGTTTATATAAACAAGCTGCTGTGTAGCCATGGGGGCAGCCATTCAAGCACAGGATACACAGTAAATAAAAGATAAGTTCTGAAGACTCCCATTGTATACTACAGAGCTTATCTGTTATCAGCTGTATATCTTGTGCCTTTTCTCCTTTTTCAGCTTTGAATGGCTGCCCCTATGGCTACACAGCAGCTTGTTTATATAAACTATAGTAAAGCAAAACAGACCACTTGTACCAGTGCATTGGAACATTATTTTAAAACCCTTTGTCACGTTCGGCACCCTATATCCAGAACCCAAGCTAAGCTCCCTGGTCTCGGCTCTCCCTTCTGCCTTTAACCACTGTCTTTCACATCGGGAGGCTAATTGAATGCCGCCAGGTCTTAACAGAGAGAGGAGCAAAGCTAACGGTTCTGGACGAGCAAAGGGGCACGATCGTCTCACCAGGATACTGGAAGGAAGAACACCACCAGGAACAGGCAGGCCAGGCCAGCACAAGAGAATCGTCAGACAGGCCAGAATCAGGATTGGAGAGGTCTGAATCGTCACAGACAGGCAGGATCAAAACAAGCAGCCAGGAAGAAGGCAAATTGAACCTAACAACAGGCAATCACCTGTAGCCCAAATGAGCCTTTTATACTGCAGTGTTCATTGGCGCGAAATTCAAAGAGTATGCGACTTTAAATTACGTAGAGGCAACCGCGCACGCCCTAAGGTACAGACGCCTAAGGGGAACGGAGACATGCGTCGGGCGTCCCCACCGAAGACATGGCGGGCGCCCCCGCATGCCGAAAAGGTGAGTCACTGGACCAACCAGTGTAAGGCTTCCTTACACCCTTTCATTTTTTTGGTGTTACTGTTCCTTTAAGGCGGTTGTGGTCAGAGAGCCAGAAATCACAAATACAAAAGAAATAAAAGGATAAAAATGTGGTAAGCAAAAAGTTGCTGGTTTCCAGTTATAACAAACTTAGTTCTTGTCACAACCGGCACCCAATACCAGAACAAGTGCCAAGCACCCTGGTCTCGGCTCGGCTTCACCAGTAGTGTGACCACGGTTGGGCTTCGGGAGGAGCCCTCAGCTTACTTGGGTGCCACCTGGACTTAACGAGAGGTGCAAGGCGAGATGTTCTGGCTGGCAAAGGGGCACTGCTGTTAGCAGAGTCTTTTGGGCCGAAGGATACGGTACAAATGGAGCAGGCAAGAGAATCGACAGGCTGGGTCGAGGCAGGCAGATATCAAGAATCGTCAGGCAGGCAAGGGTCAAACCGTTTTGTCAATCAAGGGGTTAAGCAGGAAGAGTTGTCGTCGGCAGGCAAGGGTCAGGATACAGAATGCAGAATAGTCAGGAACAGGCTGGGTCAAACACGGGTAATCAAACAGACAGGATACGGAACAGATCGGATGCACAAGGCTCAGGAAACCACTAGAAACAAGTTCTATCACGGGCACTGGCTGGGAGACAGAATGGGCCTAAAATACTTTCAAATTTCGCGCCAAAACGTGCCCCATGCGTGCTGGCGCAATCACGCCAGCGCGCCTGTACCTTTAAGAAGCGCGCTGGAGGCAGAAGCAGGAGCGCGGCGGCGTGGCGGCCGTCCACGCCGCCGTACCACTAGACCACCAGGTATTTTTATTACAGTTCTTCATTGTATTTGCCATAGAGAACAAAAGAGAACAGGGTGTTCTTTTAGCTAAATGGTAATAATTAGTGATGAGCATCGTCTGGCATGGACTTGCAGCGAAATTATGCACTTCGCCATCTGCAATTTTGTTTGTGAAATTGCAGCAAAAACTTTGTTGCAACAAAAAGTCGCCAACACAAAATTGTCTCTGAGACAAAAAAAGTCGCCATAAGAAAAAACTTCCATTGACTTTAGTGCATTTGGACAAAATAAGTTGATGATACAAAAAAGTTGCCTCAAGGAAAAACACCCATTGACTTTGGAATGAGAAAAAGTTGTTGTGCAAGTAGAAATTTTTCACGGATAAAAAAAAAGTTATAACACTTATTGACTTAAATGCGTTTTACTATTTTTCGCCGTTTCACAAATTTTTTGCCAAAGCCATACAGGACAGATTCGCTCATCACTAGTAATGATTGCTCCTGGAACTGTATTGTGTATACATGCAGGAAAACTCTATATAGGCCCCTTCTTTATGTGATTATAGCCTTTACTATTTTCTTTCCAGTGATGATGTACACAAGGATGTTGGAACAAAGAAGGGTGTAAAAATTACTTAGGAGAATACATCTATGGTGTTTGAGCCATGCCTCAAATATTTATACAAAAGTGAAACAATCAGATCATCACATCAATTATCTACCCACCCAATCCCAGAAACGTTACTCGGGTGCATCAATTAAATATTTGAGGCATGGCTCTAGGAGTTTAGCCTATGATTAAGTGTTTGTGACACGAAACGCATCAGGCTGTGGACACGATAAACCTTTTTCACTTTTGAACATTTGCCTGGTGGAAGTTTGCCTTATTGAGCGCCTGCTCCATATTGGTTTAGTCGTTTTGTAAAAATTACTTGTTTTTATACAGATCCAAATATCATTGTGCATTAAAACAGAGAAGTAAAAAAGTAGTAAATATTGGTGCTCTTTAAAAGGTACCAAACATTAGACAATCATTAATCCAAAACGTTACTGAACATCTAAAAACCTCACTTTTTATCTCTCTCTCACAAACAAATACACACTCTGTAAGGCCAATTGTCTTTTGTGCGTGGATACTCAAATAGATTCTTATCTCACCCTTATAGTATTCTATTATGTCATCATCTTTTGTGCTTTAGAAAATCAATCAAAGATGGTTTGGCCTTTTCAGATTCCTTCGAAAACATTCCCAGTACTGGATAAAGATGAAAAAACCTGAATACCTAATTCTGTGGGGAAAAATGCAGACAGCACCTGGGCTAAATGGCAAATTTCCAGATTTGAGTTCTATAAAGATATCACAATGTCTTTCTATCTATATCAAAAATAGAAAGAAAGCAAGTATATAGCAGCACTCACTAGAAGACAGCTTGACAGCGTGTTGTTGGTGCACGGCCTTCAGTGGGAGGTTCCGAATCCTTCCTGCAAACATATACAGAGTATGCAGGCAAGAAAGAAGGCAGCACTTAAAAAAGCTCACATTGTTACATCATACATGTCCTGTTATTCTGCAACGTTTCGGGCCAGCATGGTGCCCTTTCTCAAGCTTTAACAGGTAATCATAAAACACATGTGTAAGCCAAACAATTAAAAAAAACCTCAAGCAGGAAATGACATCAGGGATACAAAGTAACAAACTGAGCCGCAACATTAACCCTTATTGTGCCTCCTATATCTTGAGTAGTATTTCTTACTCAAGCATGTCAGAGAAAAAAATTTACAAAAATAAATATAGATCGTAATCTCTATTTAGACCATTAGGTGCTAAAGTATTGAGTTTGTATATCCACCACACATCTCTCTGCTTCAGCTTCATGTGGCCAGTAAAATATCCCCTTTAAATTCCATTGTCAGTGAAATTTAAAGATGATCCTTTACCTTCCATTCAGAGAAATATTAAAAGTTTTCTTAATGAAATGGTTAATGATGGTGTGATTACTATGAAATCGCAAAAATATTTAACAGTTGAAAATCCTATAGCCCCAAAAATATACACGCTTCCTAAGATACATAAGGACCCAGTTTGCCCACCGGGTCGCCCAATTATCTCCTCCACAGATTCCATTTCCAATCCAATGGCGATTATGCTTGACAAGGTCCTGGGTCCATTGATCCGGGAAGTCCCCACGTATATAAAGAAAAACTAAAATTGCTGACAATGGAATTTAAAGAGCATAATTTACTGGCCAAATTTGATGTTTATACAGATCAATACCTCATTATGAAGGGATTGATGCATGCGCTTGGCTATTGGGAGAAAGGGCAAGTTACTCAGAGAAAGAAATTTAATTTTTTCTTACGGCACTGAATATAATATTGCGAAGCAATTATTTCATCTTCAAAGACCAATTTTACTTGCAGCTTCGTGGAAATGCAATGGGGTCCAACGTCGCCCCGTCTTATGCTAATGCCTTTTTGGCTAAGCTTGAAAATCAGCACATCACAATGTTGACTATGTTGGACATTGCTTAGCATGGTGGTGCTACATTGATGATATCTTTGTGCTCTGGCGAGGTGACGTTGAGTCCCTGTTGCGGTTCCACAAATATTTGCAAACAATACATTCATTGATTGCCTTTACCTTAACGTATAGTGTAAACAAGATCCAGTTTCTTGATGTACTTGTATATAAAAAGGCTGGTGTAGATACTACGATATATTCTAAACCCACTGATCGGAACCAGATTCTAAATTTTCACAGCAATCACCCGCCACATACAAAGAATTCAAATCCCATTAGTCAACTAGTGAGGGTGGTTAGAATAGTTAGTGATGATAGAGAAAAGGAAAAACAGCAAAAAATTAAAAAAAAAGATAGAGGGTACACTGGGAGTATATTACAGCAAGCGAGAAATAGGGTTGAGATTAAGAAAGCTAGTGGAATGGAAGGGAAAGAAGTGAAACGAATTTAAACGTATCCCTTTTGTGTCTGAATTTAATAGGGATGCACCAAATCCACTATTTTGGATTTGGCCGAATCCCCGAATCCTTTGCGAAAGGGATGGGAAGGGGAAAAACTTTTTACTTCCTTGTTTTGTGACAAAAAGACACGTGGTTGTCCTCCCCGCCCCTAATTTGCATATGCAAATTAGGATTCAGATTCAGTTCGGCCTGGCAGAAGGATTTGGCCGAATCCAAATCCTGCTGAAAAAGGCCGAATCCCGAACCGAATCCTGGATTCGGTGCATCCCTAGAATTTATTCATTCTAGTAAAAATATTGGGGTAATATTGGGGTGCCACTCGCATATTCTGCAAAGAGCGTATCCCCAAATAGGAGAATTTTCAGCACCACCAGTGATGTCACATCCTAGAGGTAAAACTGGACCATAGTGCAGACCAATTGAAATGTATTGTTTTGGAAGGGATTCCACCAATCAAGTACGGAGGTAACCGGGAGTTGAAGTTGAAGCAGAAAGAGGTGTGATGGATATACAAACTCAATACTTTAGCACCTAATGGTCTAAATAGAGATTACGATCTATATTTATTTTTGTAAATATTTTTCTCTGACATGTTTGAGTAAGAAATACTACTCAAGATATAGGAGGCACAATAAGGGTTAATGTTGCGGCTCAGTTCGTTACTTTGTATCCCTTGTAAATATTCTTCTCTGACATGTTTGTGTAAGAAATACTACTCAAGATATAGGAGGCACGATAAGGGTTAATGTTGCGGCTCAGTTCATTACTTTGTATCCCTGATGTAATTTCCTACTTGAGGGTTTTTTAATTGTTTGGCTTACACATGTGTTTTATGATTACCTGTTAAAGCTTGAGAAAGGGCACCGTGCTGGCCTGAAACGTCGCAGAATAACAGGACATGTATGATGTAACGATGAGAGCTTTTTAAATACGCTTTTTCACAGATTTTGCAAATACTGAGTGCGGCCTTCTTTCTTGCCTGGATACTCTGCGTGTGTGTGTGTGTATATTCTATAAAGGAAAGTGGCTTTCCCTTTAATGCTTGCTCTCCCAACCCCCGCCCCTCTAAACACAGTCCTACAGATTACTTAAAAGCCCATAATGTTGAATGTTTCTTTGGAAGAGGTCATGCCAAATAAAGAGAGAAGCAGGTATGGTATTCTCCTCCCAAAGAAAATACCCTTTTTTCACTTAGGTAGGACTGATGCATGGACACTGCCTTGGCGGGGCGCATCAGCTTATGCATACTTTGTACAAACCACGTAACCAAAAGTGTCTCTTTTTGCCAAATTCAGATAAATTCTCTTTAATCCAATTGTTCCTTAAAGTTGTATAATGATAGTGCTGGGTTAATTTGTTTAGTTCATCATATGATATAAGCCACACACCCATGCACCAGACTGATTTTAATTGCAACACATGGATGAGCTGCATTTTTTGTTTTTGTATATATAGATAGATAGATAGATAGATAGATATAGACAAATACAAGATTCCTCTGCACTCAACCCATTATCAATATATTTAAGACAGAGACATTTTGTGCATACTGCTACTGAAAAATGCCTTACCCTTTAAAAAAAACAGGGATTGTTTGTCCATATATTGCAATATATTTAAGATGGCCAACTACGTCAAAGTCATCCCATATCTGGCCAGTCCTATGCTCAATTTTCATCTGATTCATTAAGAATTCTATGGTTTCATTATACATTTTATAAAAGGGACGAATACGTTTTACCTGCAACTTACTAGCTGCTTTCAAAGTAAAACTCCCAAACTTGGCTGCCCTTTTATTAGACACCAGTGGGATCACCTGACTATAGTTGGAGAGGGTGGGAGCTACAACATGGAGCTGGTCACTGCTCCTGTAGAACTATAACAAACAAGGGAAAGTTGTGCTCACCACTAATTTTTAAAATCATTAGGCGGGGGTGCAATGAGGGTGTGACCACAAAATACATATAGACAAATACAAGATTCCTCTGCACTCAACCTATTATCAATATATTTAAGACAGAGACATTTTGTGCATACTGCTACTGAAAAATGCCTTACCCTTTAAACAAAACAGGTATTGTTTGTCCATATACTGCAATATATTTAAGCTGGCCAACTACGTCAAAGTCATCCCATATCTGGCCAGTCCTATGCTCAATTTTCATCTGATTCATTAAGAATTCTATGGTTTCATTATACATTTTATAAAAGGGACGAATAAAATGGGTTGAGTGCAGAGGAATCTTGTATTTGTCTATATGTATTTTGTGGTCACACCCTCATTGCACCCCCGCCTAATGATTTTAAAAACTAGTGGTGAGCACAACTTTCCCTTGTTTGTATATATATATATATATATATATATATATATATATATATATATATATATATATATATATATATATATATATATATATATAAAAGCAACCTATCTAAGTAGAAAACTACTTATCCTCATGTTCAAACTTGTTTTAGTAACGGTAGATGCACTCACAACCAGGGCTACCAAGGAAACATTGAACTTATCAAGTGCTACTGCATGTGTTGCCATAATTAAATTGTTATGTTTAAATGTTTATCAGAGTCTTCTGCCCAGTCCATATTGCAGCTAGGCATGCCGGCCCCAGATTTCTGCCACCCTAGGCCTGGTGACGTGTGATCTGGAGACACCTGACTGCTGCCCCACAACAATAAAGAAATAATCTTAGATCTATGTCTTACATGGTTGTCATATTTATTAGGGATGCACCGAATCCAGGATTCGGTTCGGGATTCGGCCAGGATTCTGCCTTTTTCAGCAGGATTCGGATTCGGCCGAATCCTTGTGCCTGGCCGAATCGAATCCTAATTTGCATATGTAAATTAGGGGCAGGTAGGGAAATCAAGTGACTTTTCGTCACAAAAGAAGAATTCTTTCCACGTTTTCCTTTCCTGCCCCTAATTTGCATATGCAAATTAGGATTTGGTTTGGTATTTGGCCGAATCTTTCACCAAGGATTCGGGGATTCGGCCGAATCCCAAACAGTGGATTTGGTGTATCCCTAATATTTATTGCCCTAAGCTTCCTAAAATGACAATATTGAGCACACAAATCAGAAACTCTAGTTAATCTACTCTAGTTAATCTCATAAAGGTCTCCAAAACAGAAAATAAACATGGCTTGATAGATTATATAATCTATAGCATTGTAGACAATCCCAAAGCATTTTAGCCATTGCAACTGGCTGTTCTCCAGCAAAAGTGGGGCAATCTCTTAAAAAGAGATATGGTTGCCTTTTGAATATGTTTTTAACATTACTGCAGCCAGCACTACTATGCTGTTGTAGTACTGGACTAAATACTTGCAGATTTTAATGTGTTTGCCAAATATGCAAAATTGTTCAGATCTCTGGACACAATAATGTCATCTCTCACATCCATTTATTATATAAATATATATATATATACTGTATATCCTACCGCCCAACATTTGGAAAATGTAAAGAGGGACAAAAGATCTGCTGGAAATAGTATGGTGCAATTTTGACCATTCCCATTTAGTGGCAACACCCCTAAATACCGTTCCCATTTTACACAATTTGATAGGTGATGGATAGTTTGAACACATTCCTGAGGTTTTAGGGTCATATTTAATGTTTTATTACAGTTTTGATAATGAAGGTGAGATTGACCTTTAAGATGAAAATCTCAGTTCCCCCCCCAAGAGAACTTCTTTTCTTATTAGTAACAATTGTATCTAAATGCAGGTGCTGAGTATTCTGTGCTCTCTATCAAAAGCCTCCTTATCTATCTGAGCATCTTTTTGTATCAGTGTAGGAGATCAAAGAGGAATGTGAAACTTATCTTGACTGACCTGCGAAAATTGGGACAGTTGTTTATTAGTTGTTTATTAGTCTCCATCCAATAAATAACAATAAACAAGGGTTTTCATCTTAAGCCCTGAGAATGTAGATTCATTCTTTAAAATGGGATTGGTGCCCTTAATCAGGGCCTTTCCCGGAATATAGACCAACTTTTGCTATAATAGAGAAGTGTGCCACTTTTTTGAGGGACATCACAATGTTTATCCATAAATTGGATGCCTTGGAAGTCCACTTATAGGCAATGGAAATTTTGTCTGTGGAGC
The DNA here is from genome assembly GCF_017654675.1 of Xenopus laevis. Taxonomy (NCBI): domain Eukaryota; kingdom Metazoa; phylum Chordata; class Amphibia; order Anura; family Pipidae; genus Xenopus; species Xenopus laevis. The sequence goes on along the minus strand of NC_054379.1, from coordinate 52,175,549 downwards.
GAGGATATTGTGTGAAGGATATAAAGGCTGCATATTACAAGGCAGTATAGTAAGATAAACAGAATTTGTTGAAAAATGGTAAGCATAGAACAAGGTTGAAATAGAGGACATGGGACCAACAGTGTAAACTTTGTTTTTGTACAACATACTGTATACTAGATATGCTAATTTTAGCCAACAGAGCATCCTAAGACATTGGGCTATACTGTTACAAGACCTTTTTTTGAGTGGTGTTCTGGTAGGTCACCCTCATTTATTTTTTGTAAAGGGGGAACTTTAGTGTCCTGGATATTTTGGTGTCTATACAGTATGACTATACAGTATGACTATACAGTATGACTGATTTGCCCTTTACCTCCACATGCTTAAACTACCTCATATGTGTTGTGCATATAGGCAGGTATATGTATATTTACACACATGAGAGAGATGGTTAATATATCCATACCATACCTATGGGACCAACAGCTTACGAAACAGCCATAAAACGCAAGCGTGTGCCTTCGGATACATGTATGCTCCAAGGTTTTAATTAAATAGTAATAACGTACTGATTTTAAGCATCACCCCTGGTGCTCTGTGTTTCAGGACTTTGCTTTTTGGTTGATGAATTCTTGGGGCTGTACAATGCATAGCAGTACAGTCTGAGGTGGAGCATGAACCAAGGTGTGCTCCCAAATTGTAAGTGTATCCTTGGCTTTTCCTAAAGTATAATTATGGGTGCTATTATTTGATAAATGTTTATAAAACTAAATGTATTTATACATAGTACACTTTGCAGTACATTCTAAAATTAAATGTACAGACTAACTGTAGACAAATTTCAGATTGTGTTTGTCTTGAAGCAAAAGTTTACAAAACACAATATTTTATTTGTATTTTGCAGATGTTAATACAAAGAATGCTTGAAAGGACTGCATCAGCTAGAGGTCTGGAGTGTTTTTCTGTCAACTCCTTAAAGAAAAAAAAGTACTCTGAATGAAAGCTCTGAATCAGAAAGTGGAGACAGCTATTTAAAAAATCAAGCATTGATAAAAATGATTTAGAGTATGAAGGAATATTAAATAAGTCATTAAAAAAGTATATGCTGTTGAGAGTGCAAAAAACAAATATACACTGGAGCCACAAACACCATGAATTTCAGAAAAGCTAATTTTAGTGCCTTGAGTGCTGCCCTTCACAGCATTGATTGGGGCATTACGTTTTCAACTAAAAACACAGAACAGAAATGGTTTTCATTTAAAATGATATTAATCATTACTGTTCTCAATTTATTCCCTTAAGGAGTAAACGTAGAAGCTCTAAGAATCACTCTATGTAGCTTAATATAGAAGAAATGAAAGTAATAGGGAAAAAGAGAAAGGCATTTAAAAACTACAAGTCTGTTGGGACAGAAGCTCCATTTAATGAATATAAACACAATAATAAATGTTGTAAATCAGCAATCTGGAAGGCAAAGAATGGAAATGAAGAGTGCGTTGCGGCGGAAGCTAAGAGTAACCCCAAAAAGATTTTTAAATATATTATTAGTAAAAAGATGCAGGTTGAGAGTGTTGCTCCATTAAATAATGGTACCAGTATGGTTGTAACAGATACAGAAAAGGGAAATGTGCTAAATCAGTTATTTTCTTCAGTGTATACAATAGAGAAGTCTGAGTTCCCAGGCTCACGTCATAGGGATTACGATCTCAGCCTAACAATTATAGGCCAGTAAGTTTGACATCTGTGGTGGGCAAATTATTTGAAGGCTTGTTAAGGGATCACATTCAAAATTGTGTCCGAGTGAATTGCATTATGAGCAGCAATCAGCATGGCTTTATGAAGGACAGATTATGTCAGACAAATTTGATTGCTTTTTATGATGAGGTAAGTAAGATGCTGGACAGTGGAGGGGCAGTAGATGTGATCTATTTGGATTTTGGCAAAGAGTTTGATACCATGCCCCACAAACAACTGCTTTCTAAACTAAAGGTGGCCATAGACTCAAAGATCCGCTTGTTTGGCAACATCGCCAAACGAGCGGATCTTTCCCCGATATGCCACTAACTGCATGGCTATATCGGGGGTAATTCGAACGTTCGGCCGTATGGCAGAACGATCGAATTACAATGCGCCAAGGGGCTCCAACGGGTCGGTCGGGTAAAAATCCAACCTTCCCGATCGATATCGTGGCCAGATATCGATCGGGAAGACCCGTCGGAAGCCCCCATACACGGGCAGATAAGCTGTCAAATCGGTCCAAACGACCGATATCGGCAGCTTTATCTGCCCGTGTATGGCCACCTTAAGGTCTGTGGGGCTTAATGAAGTTGTTTGCACATGGATAGGAATCGAGTATAGAGGGTGGTTGTTAATAGTACATACTCTACATTGGGTCCACTTTTATTTAACTTGTTCATTTATGACTTAGGGGAGGGTGTTGTAAGTAATGTGTAATCAGTGTTTGCAGATGACACAAAACTATCCAGCCCAATTAATTCCATCCAGGATGTGGCATCCTTGCAATAGGATCTTGACAAACTGGCAATCTGGGCAGCTAAGTCAAGTCATGCACCTGGGATGTAAAAATATCCAAGCCACTTAAACCCTTAATGGGACTGCACTAGGTAAATCCATTATGGAAAAGGACCTTGGAGTCCTTGTAGATGATAAACTTGGCTGTAGCAAGCAATGCCAGTCAGCAGAATCAAGGGTAAATAAGGTCTTGAGCTTTATTAAAAGGGACATTGATTCATGGCAGGAAGCGGTCATTCTTCCACTTTATAGAGCACTGGTAAGGCCCCATCTAGAATATGCCGTACACGGCCCCTACTGAGTATTAAAGGCACAGTACACTTGTTTTCCAAAATAAGGAAAATGTTTTTATAATCAGTTGACAAGTATTACTTACGAACCAATTAGTCAAACAGCTCTTTCCATAGATGTACAGGTGATCCAATGTACCCCTGTACCCCACAGTAATCTGGACTTCACATATGGCATTTTCACTTGCACCACCTACTGGTCAAATAGTCCGTTGTACGTTCTACAACCCTCTACCCTGCCCCAGCTAGGACTTTTACCTGTGCCACCTCCCTGCTTCAGCCAGCTGAACACCACGTCAGTGTCCCCTCTGACCTTTCCGGGTAACCATTTCCGTTACCTTTGCCTGAGTTGTCCACACTGTCCCTATGTACCTTGGAAATTGCCTGAAATTCCTGTAGTGGAGCTTCCCCTGGTAGTACCCAGACAGACGTGCAGCCGGGCCCCCGCCCCTCCTCCGTACGCCATTTTCTGCTGCCGGAGTCAGTCATTTTCAAGCTGCCGGGGGGCCCTGAGGGGGTGCGGGCCCTGGCCCAATCGCACCCCCTGCTCCCCCGGTAGTTACGCCACTGGTGACATGGAACTCTGCACCAGAACGTCGCGGGTAGTAGCTGCAGCGGAGTTAGGAGGAATTTGCCGGTGAGAAACAATTGCTGCAGTTCTGCAAGCACTACTGGGGCTGGCCGCAATTTCAACTGCTGTACCAAGCGGTCCACCACTTTAACACTGGGTGGCAACTGGTCCAAGTAGAAAGGGCCCAGATAATGCTTCTGCTGACATGTGGCACAGCTTCCTTCAACCTCCACGATACCCCAGCGCAGCTCCTTGCCACAACCGCCACAGATTGGTATTAGGAGCAGTTTCCCTTGCTCCGTCAATCTTCAGCAAAATAGCTGGCCCAATGATAGCCCTAAAAAAAAACTATTTAACAGAGTTCCAACACAAGGATATAATCCCACGGCCATAGTAAATCGTTCGGTAGATCTAACGGATTCCATTACTCAAACAGGACATTATTGTATTACAGAGGGTACAGAGAAAGGCAACTGGTAAAAGGTATGGGAAATCTTAACTATGAAGAAAGACTGGCCAAATTGGGGATGTTTGTTGCTGGAGAAGAGGCGCTTAAGGAGTGATATGATAACTATGTATAAATATATAAAAGGATTATATAATAATCTCTCTAATGATTTATTTACCAGTAGGTCTTTCCAGCTGACACAAGATCACACAGTCAGATTAGAAGAAAAGAGGTTCCGACTAAATATTCAGAAGGGGTTTTTTTTACAGTGAGAGTTGTGAAGATGTGGAATTCTTGTACTGGCTGATACATTAGATAGGTTTAAAAGGGGTTGGATGGCTTTTTAGCAAGTGAGGGAATACAGGGTTATGGAAGATAGCTCATAGTACAAGTTGATCCAGGGACTAGTCCGATTGGCATTTTGGAGTCAGGAAGGATTTTTTTCCCCCTCTGAGGCAAATTGGAGAGGCTTCAGATGGGTTTTTTTAGGGATGCATCGAATCCAGGATTTGGTTCAGGATTCGGCTGAATCCTTCTGCCAGGCTGAACCGAATCCTAATTTGTATAAGCGAGGGAGGGAAATTGCATGACTTTTTGTCACAAAACAAGGAAGTAAAAAATGTTTCCCCTTCCCATCCCTAATTTGCATATGCAAATTGGGATTCGGTTCGGTATTCGGCCGAATCTTTCACAATGGATTCGGGGGCTCGGCCGAATCCAAAAAAGTTTTTTTGCCTTTCTCTGGATCAACTGGCAGTTAGGCAGGTCAAAAAAAACTTCAAAAGGTTGAACTTGATGGACGTGTGTCTTTTTTCAACCTAACTTACTATGTTACTATGAGAGGGCAACATAATCACCAAGCAAATAACGGCAGAATATCAATTTTATAATGAATTTGAAAGAATTTAAGAATACCTGCCCCTGGTACCAAGTGGGGCGCTGCCGCCTGAGGCGACAGCCTCAACTTGCCTCATTGGCGAAGCACCCCTGCTGCCAGATATGAATGACTTGGGTATTTATTAGTGTGAACATTGTGAAAGAAGTCAAGAGACACTAATTACTTTTTTTCTTTATCTATAAATATTAATAAGTTATTAATAATTTATTTTGATGTATTTTAAGTACTATAACAAAAACCCTTCCTTATAATTAAATTATGTAAGATTTACAGCATATTTTTTTTAATTTAAACTACAGTTGATTTGAAGCCTGACCTGATAATAAATAGGCAAAAGGGTATTTCCCAGCAGACATTTCATCTACTTTACTTTTTGACTAAAACCCAGAAATGACAAGCATTTCATTTAATTCATTAAGGGGCACATTTACTAAGGGTTGAATTTCGAGGTTAAAAAACTTCTAAATTCGACCATCGAATTTGATACTTCAACAGTCGAAGTATTTTTTCTATCGAAAACAGCCGTTTTCGATCGAAGTAAAAATCGTTTGATTGATCGATTAAATTGTTCGAATCGAATGATTCGAACAATTTTACAAAAAAATACTTTGACTACTCAAAACTTAGCCAAACACTCAGAAAGGTTATAGGAGGTCCCCCATAGGCTAAACAGCAATTCGGCAGGTTTAAGGTGGCAAAGTGTCAAAGTCAAAGTTTTTTAAAGAGACAGTAGTTAGATTTTCAAAGTCAAAGTTTTTTCAATCCGAATAGAATTTTGGCAAAAATTACTTCGAAATTCGACGTTTTTGAATTCTAAAATTCACTTAGTAAATGGGCCGCCCAGTCTTTTCAAGCAGGGAATATTTTCCTAGAGTTCAGGGCATACCCTGTAATATTCAGTAAAGTCTCCCCAGTTAGAGGCCTTTCCGGTAAAATTAGCCTTGTTCCACAGGTTTACAGAGTATATCACAATAGTCTAAGATTACCTCAGTCTCCTGTAGTTTATTTTCTAAAATCTATCATTGAAAGAGAAAGATTCTTAGAAGAATATAGTTTAGGTCAGGGGTCAGCAACCTTTACTATCAAAAGAGCCATTTAGCCCCCTCTTCCACTAAAGGAAAATAATCTGGAGCCGCAAAACATAACACAGCTTATAGACGTTTAAAAGTTTTAACCTTATTTAATTTTAGCTGTTACAACAACAGCATGCAACAAACAGAAATGGGTATGTGTAGGCCTACTTTGAAATAAATTAAACACTGAATAGCCCTATTAAATGCTAGTGTTCTCATCAGTTTAATGTGACTTCTGTTTCTGAAGCTCCATGCTGATCTTCCCTCTCTTGTCGAAGTGTGTGACCGCGGTAAGGACCATGATTAATCATCTTGCTGCGGCTCGGTTTTGCCTGTCACTCCTGGGACGTCTATACAGCCCTCGCACCTGCTGACGCCTTCCTGAGTGTGCGACCGCGGTAAGCTAACCATTAGCTTACGGCGGTCGCACACTCAAGAAGCCGCCAGCAGGTGCGAGGGTTGTATAGGCAACGCGACAGGCAAAGCTGCAAGATTGAGCCACAGGATGAAGAGCCGCATGAGGCTCCGGAGCCGCGGGTTGCCTACCCCTGGTTTAGGTAGTCCAGACATAAATGAAATTCACCTAGAGCCAGATTCCTGACTTTTGCAAGAGATACCTCTCTATCTCTTACACTGGGGATGCTTTCATTTACAACAGCAGTAAGTGTTTTCTGGACCCAGAAAGAGAGAAAAAAAACATATTAATACACTTGAAGTAACTCAAGTTCTGTATATTCTAGATTCCAGCCCAATTTCAGGTTGGAAGAACAATGCATTTATTTTATATTGGGCTCTTCACAGTACATACCAGGCATATAAGCAAAAATGATCATATAAGCAAATGCAGTTTTTTAAAACCTTTGTCTCCCCAATCTCAGTTCCAGAGGTTTATTGGGTGCCGTTTTTGTTATTACAAAAATAATTTTGTAATAAAGTTATTTTTTACCATCACAAAAAAATCCTGTGAACACTAGAATCATTTTGTAATCACAATAATAATTCTGTGAATACATATTGTAAATTATGTCTTATAAATAATATCATTTTGTAACTACAAATGTATTTTCAGTTACATTTTTGTGTACAATACATATATAAATATGTGTGTATGTAATTAGGTTCACTAGATCACTAGTTGTAATGAGGGGTGCAAGAATAGACAGTAAATAAAAACAAACATATAGGTGCTTGCTTATATCTTTATATGCTCCTTTTAACTTGAATATGCACAGAATGAATTTTGTGCTAAAAAAAAGTCCAAAAAGTAATGTTCTGTGAACAAAATGAATTTTTTGGTTAATTTTTGGCCAAAATTACATTTGGGAACAATGTTTTGTGTTCACAGAATTCCTTTTGTGGGGACAATTTTAATTTTGAGATTTCAAGATGCATTTTGTAAGATTGTCAACAAAAATATAATGCATATATTTTGAGTTTACAGAATATTTATTGTGTTTGAAAATGTACTGGCTATGGCACATATAAAGGTTTAGCCATAGGAAACACCAAGAACAAAGAATTGGTTTCAGAATGGAGATCTCCTGGGATTCACACAGAATGCTTCCTGGATTTACAGGAACTATTAGTTACTTCCCTGCTTAGTCTTGATTGCCACTCTCTTGGACAGCTAGATACTTAAAATCTTTCCTCCAATTCAATATTAATTCATCCTTTGTGGCTCTGCTAAAGTTATTTTCTTTCTTCCGTCTACTGAGCTTATTCACAGTGCAGCTATTTTCAGTACCACAAGCTTGGCTTAAGCTTTGCTTTGAGAGAAGCAGAAATTTGTAATTAATTAATAATAGAAGCATAGTGGGCAATACTTAATTTATAATTTATTTGCAGATTCTAAATTAAACGATATTAATTTATATAATGTGTTTTCATTGTTGTTGCTGTCTGGTTCATTTCAGGCATTTAGTAGTATAGCAATAATCCATACAACTCTGTACCCAGGGCACTACATAAAAAATTAGGGATGCACCGAATCCACTATTTTGGAACCCCTGAATCCTTTGCGAAAGATTCGCCCGAAATACCGAACTGAATCCTAATTTGCATATGCAAATTAGTGGTGGGAAGGGGAAAACATGTTTTACTTCCTTGTTTTGTGACAAAATGTCAAGCGATTTCCCTACCTGCCCCTAATTTGCATATGCAAATTCGGATTCGGTTCGGCCAGGCTGAAGGATTCGCCCTAATCCAAATCCTGCTGAAAAAGGCTGAATCCTGGCCGAATCCCGAACCGAATCCTGGATTCAAACAAATAAAATAGGTCTTAATTACAATGGGTATGTTTACCCTAAAACCCTGACTCCTCTGCCTAAAATAAGCACAAACCTCCCAAAACTATCACATTGGACTACTGAGAATATTGAAATGTGTAGGAGTTAATTGATAGGTTTATAGGCTGTGTTTGCCAGCTGCCTGTTCTCTGCTAGTGGAACTGTGAACATCCTTCAATTTTGAAACAGTTAAGAAGATGCAGTTAATAAAATGTTAAAGGGGTTGTTCACCTTTTAATGAACTTTTAGTATGATGTAAAGAGTTATTTTCTGAGACAATTTGAGACAAATTTGTTTTCATTTTTTATTATGTGTGGTTTTTCAGTTATTTAGCTTTTTATTCAGCATTTCTCCAATTTTTGGCAAATTGGTTACTGTAAGGGAAGGATGGGTCCCATCCTCCCAACCCCTCCCTGCCTCCCAGCAGGGAGGGAAAGCCAGGCACGGTCCGGCTGGAGGATCTGCTTTGATCCTCCAAGCCGGTGGCGTCGAACAGACGTCATATCACCGCGACGGCCCACGTGTTAGAGTGGTGCGTGCCGGAGGAGGGGCGTGTGTGCACGCTGCTGGGCGGACTGAGCAGGGTTTAAAAGGGCCGGCGCAGCTGCACTCTCTCTCTTCTTCTTGTGTGGAGCGCCCGGAGAACATCACCCCCCCTGGACAATGAACATTTAAACCTGGCTGAGTATATCAACCCCTACTATCCCACCAACGTATCCCATTAACCCCTACTGCTCAAACCCCTACTAATCCCATTCAAACCCCTACTATCCCACCAACGAATTATCCCATTAACCCCTACTGCTCAAACCCCTACTAATCCCATTCAAACCCCTGCTATCCCACCAACGCACCAATTCCCTATCCCCTGTACCCCTACTCCCTTTTGTTGGTTCAGGGAAAGTTTAGCACCAGGAAGGGTGGGCAATTATAACGTGTGTGATTGTGTATGTGTAGTTAGATTGTGGGTGAATTTTGGGGATTGTTAGTGTAAATGAGGATTGTTTTATTTAGTTGTTTTATGTTGTGTAATTGGTATATCTGCATTAGAGGTAGTTGCTGTTTCTATTCTTGACTGCCGTATTAAATATATATTGTGTTATTTGTAACTTCTGTGTTGTGTTTGTTATTATGTAATTAGAGTAGCAAGCGCATGCAGATAGTTAGTACAGTACAATATATAGCGTACATAGTGAAAGGTGAATTAAGAGTAGTTCTTTAAGGAATAAATAGGCGGAGTTATCAACCAATGATACTGCCTATGGATGAATACTAAGTATCAAACATCTGCATAAACAGCGATAACGAATACACCCCCTTAACAGTTACTATGGTCCAGTTTAGCCAAGCAACCATGCATTGATTTGAATAAGCGACCGGAATATGAATAGGTGAAAAAGATGGGTAATAAAAAGTAGCAATGAAAATACATTTGTAGCCTTACAAAGCATTTGTTTTTTAGATTTTTAGAGTTAGTGAACCCCATCTGAAAGCTGGTAAGAAGAAGAATAATTCAAAAACTATAAAAAAAGATGAAAATTAAGACCAATCGAAAAGTTGCTTAGAATTAGCCATTCTATAACTTTCTAAAGTTAACATAAAGATGAACCACCATTTTAATACTAGTTTCCTCCTCAAAAACTGCTACTGCCTAGAATTGTATGTTTAATTTTCAATTCAAGGCATTTTTAACAGTCAAACAATATAATTTGGTTAAGAATGTTTAAATAAAAAAATACTTGTTCCATTTCAAATGAAATAATGTCTGTAATAAAGACATTTTATTGAAAACAACACACCATTTACCAGGCCCCTAGACAAACTCTAATCATAAATGACAGTCCAATCTGAAAGTCTATCTGTGATTACAACAAGAAACCTAAATATGTGAGTATCTTTATTGAAAACATTTGTTTAACTAAAATGTTTGTGCAACAATATGCAAATACACCTCTTTCTAATTAGGCAGTGGTCATTAGACATTCCAGTTCCCAGAGAGCATTGAATGAGTAATGTTTCGCTCTGACAGTAAGAGACAGTTTCCATACCATATATCATAATCTACTGTGGTCTGCTGTTGTGCTTTTTTTGTAGCCCCTGCCAGGTCTGTGAAATGATCTGCTTTCATCATGTTTCTATTTCCGCGCTGCTCATTCCCGTTTTCTTGGCGCATGTGTGGTAGTTCCAGTAAGCATATTTCTGCACTGAGTAAATGTTTTATGTTCATTAGTAGCATGAATGTATTGCTAATAAGAGTTAAAGAGTTAAGCACTGAAATGGAAGATAAGTAATGCTTATCAAATCTATTTGCTATTTAGTGTGCATAGATTGGTGGTGTACATATATTGCAGCTATATAACAAATAGTAGGTATGTAATGAAGACTGATACTGTGTGCAATTTATCAAAACATGTAGCCCTGTCAATCCACTGTATCCACAACTACATTAGATTTGAATGGAATAATATGAATGAAAACTGATGAATCAACCATCTAGAGGGCTTTCAGTGCATATAATCTATACTAAGGAAAATTTTAAAACCAAAAAAAAAAGGAATTAAAAGTGGAATTGTTAAACACTACAGGTATGGGACCTGTTATCCAGAATTCTTGGGACCTGGGGCTTTCCGGATAATGGATCTTTCCGTAATTTGGATCTTTATACCTTAAGTCTACTAAAAAATCATGTAAACATTGAACAAACCCAATAGGCTGGTTCTGCTTCCAATAAAGATTAATTATTTCTGTAAAATTAAGTCTATTCCATAATTTGCTTTCCAGATAACGGGTTTCCAGATAACAGATCCCATACCTGTACAATAAATACATGTGTCCATATACTGTATATCCCACCTCTAGGGTATCACAACTGCGACAAATGTCTCATCATCACCAATAAAAGAATCTATAAAAGTCTCTAGTGCTTTTATGTGATAAAAGAGACCCTAAAATACAATCCCTGCACCATCATTGTAAATGAACCACACACTTGGAGTGTTCATTGAGAAAAACATAACCTACTAACTCTTTGGGTATTGGGTATAGCAGTTAGTTAACCTGCCAAATGAACAATAGGTGATTAAAGGGAGCTATAGAAGCCAAGAGCAAAAAGGAGAATGATGGGCCTCTGCAAAGCGATTCAGCCAATCTGGAACCCAAGCAATTTTTTGAGAAAATACTCAGATTAAGAGAGGAAACATTTACCTATGGACTGAGTCTTCATGCTATCAGCATATCTGAGACTGTTCTTCTGTGCTACTTTATTTTTTAAGAACTTTTCTGTGCCTGTTAGTTTGTTTGGGGTTCTCTTTTTTCCCCAATGATGTGTTTGTGCTTGTTTAGCTAAGCCACACATAGTAGGGCTGCTGACAATAGAAGTTTCTAGCTTCTTTGCTAAAAGAAAACCCTCTCAACAGCAGGGCAAGTTTTCTATCTTCAGGTAGCTCAGTGGATGTGGATCAGTCCCTCAAGTCATGATGGGGTTCCATATATAACTGTTTCATCATGGTCTGCAGGGGAACCATTTTCACTGATTTTCCTGATGTTTTCACTCTCAAAATTGATGCTTGCAATCTCAGCAACCAATCCTTGATCATAGTTCCAGCGTTTAAATGCAGTATTTCCTTTCTCACCAGATTTATTTGCTGGCCATATGCTACCCTACCACTCAAAACCATTTGGTTTCAGTGATTTGAACATTTTAAAATAAATACATATACCCATGCAAAACCTATGTACCACTACACTATGATACTACATGTTATCGAGAACAACGGGCATGTGGAAATGGTGATGATTTTAATGATCTTATAAATATTTTTTTACTTTTATTTTTGTGGCTCTTGAGGAGTCCTTGACTGTCCCTGTACACATTTTTTGGTGTTAATGGATTACTGTTCCCTATGCTGAGGGTATGGCCTGGTGCCTCTGGACCACCCTCTTGATTAGGTGAGTTTCTCTACATTTGTTCCTTGAGCCCTTTCTATTGTGCAAGGTCTTTAATTATGCGTGTAGTGCAACCCACATACTGAATATAAATTTTTTTACAGTCTAACAAATACACATCAAATGTAGTGTTGCAGGTATAGTGTCAGTGCCATGCCTCCAACCCCATATTCTAATCTATAGGAATGGCAATATCTCATATCATACATATATTATTATTATACACTGTATATCATATTATACTTTTGTTTTACAAGGTATATTTTATAAATATTTATTTTTTCTCTTTCAAATCTTTTTATTGGTTGCAAAAACAGCATATACTTTTCTCATAACAAAGTTTTTTTTATGCATTCGTAGATATAGAAAATGTGTATCCTCCTACGCAGAGGGGATCATAAGCATAACATACAAATGTCTTGAGAGTGAAGGAAGAGCAACGGCTCCGGACACTCCACATAGCGACATATCAGAAAACATCATGTAGTATAAGTAAAGAGTATATGTTGAATAAAAAAACAAAATAAAAAGAGAACTAAACAATATACCGAAGCAACCGTGTCCGTATTCATTAAATTGTCAACAATTAGCTCTTAGTTCAGGTTTGAAACTGCCTTAAGTTCCATCATATAGGTTTCAATTTAGTATAAATCACTTGATAAACCAGGTACAGAGTGGTACAGAGACATTGGAAGATGGAAAAAACCTGCACTAGACAAAGTTTAGCGTATACTGGCATAGTGCATCCAGGGAGTCCAGATCTTAGTAAAGGTGGAATAGGTATCAGTAGATATACTCAATAATCTTTCATTTACCATTATCCAATTCATTTTTAAGCGAAACATAACTATAGGAATAGAAGTTTTTTTCCATGAGGCAGCAATAGTTTGTTTCGCTGCTACAAAAACAAACTGTATCAACTTGCGATGATATTTATCCGAAAGTGGAATATTGGTATTGAGTAAGACCATCTTAGGATCTTTTCGAAGCCTAACTCCCAGTATTGAATCTATCAATGTGAATATCCTGGACCAAAATCTGAACGCCTGTCTGCACTGCCACCAAACATGTAACATAGTGCCGTCCATTCCACAATTTCGGAAACAGAGGGGACTGACAGCGGGATAATATTTATGCAGTTTGGTAGGAACCAAGTACCATCTAGAGATCACCTTGTATAGAGTTTCCTGCGCCAATGTATTTATGGAGGATTTGGCTGTATTCACCCACGTTTGTTGCCAGGAGGCATCGTCTATTATATTACCCAGATCCCGTCCCCACTGAGTAGTATAATGTGGAGGGGAAGTAATTGCTGAATTTAAAATGTCCTTATATAACATAGATATTATACCCCCACTACAAGGGAACTTAACACACATTTGTTCCCAAGCGGAAGAGGATAGGATATCAGCACATCCTTTAGTCACTTCAGTCAGAAAATGCTGGATCTGAACATAGCGAAAGCTTTCCGCTCGTGGAGGATTATACTGGTCGACTATAGTGGACCATTTCCTGAGGCCTTGCAAGCCAAAAAACTGAGTGACATATAGCATGTTGTGAGAGTGCCACCAATGAAAATCAGTACCTTGTAGACCTGGTCGAAAAACAGGGTTGCCAAGAACAGGCATAGCCGGACAATGGGGTGATTTTAATGGAGTTCTTAATATTACTTGGTCCCATACAGCCAGCGCCATTTTCAAAATTGGGGTGGAAGCGACGGGCCGTTTACATTTGGAAATCCAAGGTAACACTGCAGGGTTAATCGGCTTGAGTTGTGCGGCTTCTATTTGAGCCCATAATGGGAGGATAGGTCTATAAAAATGAATTAACGGCGCAATTTGCGCCGCTTGATAATAGAAAAAAATGTTAGGGACACTCAGGCCACCCCCTATTCCTGGGTAAAAAAGAGGTATTTCGGGCCAAACGTGATTTTTTCCCGGCCCAAATAAAATTCGCAAATTTTTGTTGTATTTTGTATAATTGTGATTTTGCAATTTCAATAGGCAGAACGCGGAAAAAATATAATAGTTTAGGTAAAAGAACCATCTTAATTGCATTTATCCTTCCGAACCATGAGATATGTAGTTTAGACCAGGCCGCAAGAGACTTAGTAATATCCATCCAAAGTGGAGGATAATTAGCTTGATATAAACCTTCGAGATTTCAAGTAATTTGCACCCCTAAATAACTTAACTGTTTGACTTTCCACTGCAGATCAAAATTAAGCTTAAGTAATTTTTCTTGGGAGGGAGAAATATTCAAAGGAAGGCCTTCAGACGTAGTCGAATTAATCACCAGTCCAGATACCCGCCCAAAGTGATGGAGAACATTAAACAAATGCGGGAGAGATGTCAGCGGTTTCGTTAGGGTCAGCAATAAGTCATCAGCAAAAAGCATTTGTTTGTGAGTGTGATGGGCTATTGTCGTACCAGTAATCTTTGAGTCCTGCCTAATCAGTATTGCTAGAGGTTCAATTGCCAGAATAAATAAAAGTGGGGAGAGGGGACATCCCTGTCTCGTCCCTCTGTGGAGGGTAATCTTATCAGAGGCAAAAGGACCCCATTTAAGAAAGGCTTGTGGAGTGTTATATAGTGCCTGAATTGATGAAAGAAACTTATCCCCAAAGTTCCATTTGCGCAAAATATAATATAAATATTCCCAAGAGACGGAATCAAAGGCCTTTTGAATATCCAGCGCTAATAGTACTGCTGGGGTGTGGGAGGAGTTAAGGGTGTATAGCAATTGTAATAAACGTCGAACGTTATCCCCACCATCTCTATTAGGGACAAATCCCACTTGATCAGGATGGATTAAGGTAGCTAAGAAGGAGTTCAGGCGTGTAGCTAGTATTTTCCCAAAAATTTTTATATCATTGTTTAATATGGAAATGGGACGGTAGTTACCACAATCTAATGAGTCTTTATTAGGTTTGGGGAGCAAAGCAATCTGCGCCAATATTGAATCAGAGTGCAGTTTACCTCCGTGCATTAATTTATTAAATAAATTAGTAAGATGCGGAGCCAAGATTGGGGCAAATTTTTTATAATACATAATTGAAAAGCCATCGGGTCCCGGAGTTTTAGAACTAGGGAGTAATTTAATTGCCAGTAAAGTTTCTTCCACAGTAACATTATTGTCCATTAAGAGGCGCTGGTCAGGAGTCAAAGTAGGCAAGTTTACAGCCGAAAACAAACTATCTGCATGTGGCACAGTAAAAGTGGATGGATCCTGATAGATTTTGGAGTAGAAAGCAACAAATTCTCGTAAAATTGTTTTCGGGTTGCCAGTAATTGAACCAGATTTGGTTCGAATTTTATATAGTGGAGAATGTGGGGTCATTACTGAGTGTAAGGTGCGTGCTAGGGGAGTATCTGGTTTATTCCCTTTGCGATAACGCCTATTAAGTTGCCATTGACGTACATTGTCAATATCCTGCGAATAGAGCAAGTCCAATTCCCTTTTAACATCCAAGATACTTGTTTGCAACTTAGGAGAGACTATAATTTTATTTTGTTTCTCCAAGATCAATAATTTATTTTCCAATTCCTGGATTTTAGCTTGTTTTGTTTTTTTGCGAGCTGCAGCCATACTTATAAAGTCACCCCGCAATACAGATTTATGGGCCTCCCACAGTGTAATTGGAGATGACACCGTACCCTGATTCAATGCAAAATATTGCTGAATGTTACCTTCAATTTGGGATCGCAACTGAGGCGTAGCGAGTAAAGCATTGTTCAATCGCCATCGAAATTCTGTAGGTTTGCTTATCAGTGATGATAAATCCACTAGTACTACAGAATGATCTGACCAAGCGAGTGGCACAATTTTAGCAGAAGTAATATTCGGCAATAACGTCTGCGCCACAAAGATATGATCTATACGGGTATAAATATTTATTTTTTATCATTTGTATTGTTATAAATATAAGCAGGTAAAAGGGTTGTCTCTGCTACTGTGGGGGGGGGGGTCTCAAACTAGAAATGCACATAGTTTCTTAAAGTAGGATCATTGCCTAGTTCCCACTAAAAGATAATTATGGAACTATAAAATAGCTTAGCGGGAAAATGTTGTCTTTGGTATGAAGAGAAGTAAAGCTACTGTCAAATTTATGACTTGTCCTTTTATATGTATTTTTTCTCTGGATGTGTTCCCTTGTCACCCTTTGTCACATCTGAGCATACAAAAAAGAGACATGGATCTTAAATCGAAGCGTTTGCTTCTTATCCTCTGATTACCTTGCAAACATGCTTGCGTCAGCAAAATTAAACTTAAAAAGTTTTTAAACTCAGAGTTGTAATGTTTGGGATCTAGCAGTCCCTTAGGAATGTGCTTGAAAGAGATAAAATAACATTCCAATGGATATGCAACTGAAAAATATATGTGTGCTAATTTTTTGGTGTGTTTCTGAACTTTTGTATTTCTTTGCTACCTTTAGGCAGTGAGCAATGATTTGCTACAGCAAGAAACAAAGAGTGGCTGTAAAGATGTGAAGCAGACATGGGCCAGCCTCCTGCCCTCTGTTTCCTGCACTTGACTGGGTCCCTTAGGATGTGGCTGAATGGAATGGATGGATACCAATTATAGCTGCAAAGCATTAAAGGGAAATACATGGAATCAAACACTCAGAAATGGAACACATAATGGGAATCATTTTGTATTTGCAAGATGTAAACATTTGAACTCATTTTCCAGTAGCCTTAAGTGCCTATATAGTAAATAAAAAAGCCCAATTTAAAATGAATCCCTCTTGTCTGGCTAAATCTGGGATGTTGCTGAGGGGGAGGGGCAGGTACCTGACTGTGATCAGTGCATGTGCTGTACAACAGGACGATCTGTGCATGTATTGATCACAGAAGGAATGGGGCTCAAACTTAATGAAAGGAAGGGCCATGACTGGGCAAGGAAGGGTAAGCAGGAAGAGAAGGTGGGGCGACGGGAGGGTTAAGCCAGTTAGTAGGGAGGAAGGACCAGGAGGAGGGGATAGGGGACAGGGGAAGAGCAGGGAGGAAGTACCTGCCTTTTTTAGGTGGCAACACAAGGACGAGCAACATCCCACCCACCCGGCCGTCTGCCCTGTTTTTGTTGGGTTAAGTTATGGGAGGAAGATGGAGTTCCTTATGGAGTATGTTGTTTGTCACAGCTGTGGAGGAATGTTTGCCAGGGGTGGGGGGCTTATGCCCCTAGTTAGGCACAAGTTTGCAAGGTTGATTATGGTCTCCTCGGACAAGGGTCCCAGGACAGTGGTTTTATGGTTTGCTGCTCCTACTTGCCCACTTATCACTGCAGGTGTTCAGCTTGGCAGGTAGGCGGTTGGTGGTGTCTTATGGTGGACAAGCATTCCATTTAGGGTGTATAATGTTCATGTATATTAGAATAAGGTTATTCTAATATTGCTATTTAGTAAATATAATGTTTAACAGCAATTTGTTAATAAAGCCGTGGCCTGTTTTATCCCAACCTGGTTGTCATTATTGTCTTTCATATTGGATAATAGGCCCGCTCGAACACCCTGGCCTTCAATTCTGGATGCCTGGTGCTCAGTGTTGGAGGGATCGGCACCCTCCCACCTTTTCCAGATAATTAAGATAACCAGGCTGCATAAATTTCCTGCAGGAATAGACTTCACTTTCTCATTCCCCTCCTGTAGGGTAAGATATAAATAATAATAATGAATGTTACCTTTTTTCTACCTTTTTGCTACAGTTTGAATTTAACCTGATTATAGATAAGAAAAAGGCTGTTTGGTTACAATTGGTAATAACCTTTGGATTTGTATCCATTGTTGCACTTAATTATACAGTTTCAAGTAGGTCTTCTGAATAATTGTGTACTGCTTAACTTTGAACTGGAATTTTCATCAGTTTCCTTCCATTTTCCGTATTGCTGTGAAAGGACTATGCGGAACAAAGTTCATTAATTAAGGTTAAAGCTTTTGCTTAATATTCTTTTTTCGGACTTATGAAAAACTTTTTGACAAATTTTTTGGACTCTTTCACAAACTTTTGTTATAATATTTTTTGGTTTTCACACTATTATATTAACTGCATATTTAAAGAAAAATCTTTTTACAATTGGTTATATGCGCTAGTTCTACCTAAGAGGTACTCTGGAGTAATTATGTAAATGTGTTAATTAACCAATCACATTGAGTGGTTGATGTTAAATTGTATTCACTTTCACACTGTTTTATGCTTGACAAAGGGATATAGCCCTGAAATGTTGCATTCCTGTGAATAAACACGCAATGGGTCCTCCCTGCTTGAATTTGCCGCGAGTGCCAGTGTATTTTTCTATGAGATTATTGTCTTTCAGCCTACCCAACTGATGACACAGTCAGGTCCTAGGAAAACATCGGATCTAAATACAGCCCTGTGCCCAAGTGTAGTAACTTCAGTTCAGTAGCTTCAGTAAATAATACCTGTGGCTAGGTTGCAATAGGTGATAAGCTGCACAGAACTTTGCATCTAACTATGCACAGACCTGGGGTGGAGTGGCTACTAGGGCCGTGGTACACCAGGATTTCTCCCAGTACTTGGGGGGTCAGCCTAACCCTGTTTTAACTCCCACTTTTCTTAAAGGTAGTGCAGTACAGTAACTCAAGCACTGCCCCTTCCTTAAAGCCTGGATGGTTCTCACCTATGGATTAAGTTCACCAGAGGCTCCCATAAGAGGGTTTGTTACCAACAGTGGGCAAAATTGCACCGGGACAGTAATCTGTAACAACCAATTAAATGTTTACATTAAGGGGGTTATTTATTAAAGGTCGAGTTTGTAAGGTTTTTTTTTACCTCGTATAAACAACTTGAATGTTTGCTTATTTATGAAAAAACCTGAATGTAAAAAACTTGATTGAATAGGAGGAAAAACTTGAATACATAGAATTGATCAAGATATAGGTTAAAAAACCTTGAATACCTCGAATTCATTGAGTTTTCGAGAGCAAACCACCGGAAAAAAAATCATGAGGAAAAAACATCTTCAAATGGTTCAAGGGACCTCTGCCATTGACTTCTATATGACCTCAACATATGTCTAGTTATGGCTTTTCTGTTAAGCCTATAAAACAATTATCATCTTGAAAGGTTAACTTCAAGTCCAAACACATGCAATGGTAATCTCACTTAAATGTATTTTGTTTAACAAGCATACCCAGTTTATTGTTCTGTGTGTTTTAATTAAAGATCAGTTCTTGCAACCTCAATTTTTTCCAGCTGTTTCCTTACAGTCCTTATCCTTACAATAAATACTAATATACATTACACATGTTCTATGCAACAACAAATTACTGACCTTAAAAGAAGATGGTGAGATTAGACTGAGAACTTTTTTGTTACTTGTACCAGCAGATCAAGGCAATTTTAAAACACACATGCAAAACAACAGTGAGTGAAGTGAAACAATTCTCTTTGCACATTTTGTGGCTACCGGCCTCTTCCTCAGAAGGCAAAGGTCAATGCAGTGTTAACGTGTTTTATTGATATTTCCATTTTTTTCCACGATTGTGTGTTTTTTTTAAATAAAAACCTTGGTAGGTTTTAGGTGGCGAGATTTTTAATTTCTGAAAAAACATAGTTGCAATTTATAAACAAGAAAACACATATCAATTATAAATAACTTTAACATTTCATGGAAAATCATTAAAAGCTTTAGGAAAGTCCCCATTGTCAATATATGCCCCTATATGCTTTCATAGTTCTGAAACGATATATAAGAAGACCTATCAAAATTGTCTACTTTTCTGATAGTATGGTTTATGTCATTTAAAAATAAAACATTTCGGGATAAAAATGGGAAACCCCTGGCGTTTTTAGCCAAAGCCCAGGAAACCTCTACAGCCATTCCCAAAATTAGAACGTGCTCTGGGGCTTTCCTTACCTCTCCTAAAGATATTTCCTTGGCGTTCAGTGAGTTTTATAAAGCTTTGTATGCTTCTACCGCCCATTACTCCGAAGCGGAACTACACGATTATCTTAAGCCCATACCCATACCAAAACTCTCTCTGGACCAGGCTACATTTATAGATGCCCCCATTTCCCAATTTGAATTGGCTGAAGCCATTTTATCCTTTCCCTCAGGGAAGGCCCCTGGACCGGACGGTTTTCCTATAGACTGGTACAAGATTCATGTTAAGGAACTTGTCCCCATTCTACATGAAACACTGTCTTCTTTTAATGATTTTCTCCTTTCCAAAATCGTTTGCTGAAGCGACTATTGTCCTTATTCCAAAGCCAGGGAAGGATGGGCTACTATGCTCCTCCTATCGCCCAATCTCCCTTCTGAATATGGAGGTTAAATTCCTTGCCAAAGTGTTAGCTAATCGACTGTACAGGGTAGTGTCGACTTTGGTGGAACCTGACCAATCTGGATTCATGCCTGCCAAGTCTACCTCATTTAACCTTAGAAGGCTCTTCCTCAATTTACAATTGTCTCGGCTCTTCCTCAATTTACAATTGTCTCATGAGAATGTAGGATCCAGATTGGTGGTTTCACTTGCTACGGCCAAGGCCTTCGATTCTATTGAGTGGCCTTACCTCTGGGAAGTTTTGTTTAGAATGGGATTCGGCCCTGCTTTTATTAAATGGGTCCAACTACTGTACAGTGAGCCCCAAGCAGCTATTAAGGTCAATGGGATTCTTTCACCCGCCTTTCGCTTGTCCCGGGGCACCCGGCAGGGTTGCCCTCTTTCCCCCCTCCTTTTCGCCCTGGCCATTGAGCCTATGGCCATTGAGATTCGGCAGTCCCCCCTAGTCAGAGGGCTTCTCTATAAAACAGTTGAGGAAAAGATTTCAATGTACGCTGACGACACACTACTCTATCTTGCCGACCACCACATTTCTTTGCAGTCCTCATTGGGTATTGTCAAGCGTTTTGGGAACTTCTCAGGCCTCCAAATAAATTGGGATAAATCTATGATTTTTCCTTTAGACAATCTATCCCCAGATATGTTGGACCCCCAATGTGAACTGCAAATTGTCCACTCTTTCAAATACTTAGGATTACACATTCATAGGCATCCGTCCTCGTTTCTCTTACACAATCTCCAGCCACTTCTACACAAATTCAAAACGACCCTGGATCACTGGGCAAACCTACCCCTTACTCTTATCGGCAGGATCAATATCTGCAAGATGGTTTTCCTGCCAAAATTTTTGTACGTTCTGGGTAACACACCGTGTCATATCCCGAAAAAATCCCTACTGGAGATCGATCGTATCCAGTCCGCATTTATCTGGGGGAAAAAAACCCCGACACTCTCCCGTGCAACTCTGAATGCCTTACCTGAACATCTAGGCCTCGCATCCCCTAATTATGAGTTGTATTACTTAGCTTCGCAGAGTACTCACATAGCTAATTGGCGATGTTTTGATACTGAGAATCCTGCATCGACCTTGGAAGCTCTTTACTTTACCTCCATAGAAAGCCTTAAGAACGCCTTGTATAGGAGCAGGAAGGATATAAGCCCTTTACCACCGGTGCTTGATGCTACTAAAAGAGCTTGGGATGCCATGGTACACCTAACTGACAAAACGGGGAGCATTTCTCCTGAAATGCCACTGTGGGGCAATAGCAATCTAGTGCACTTTTCTACTTTTACGGAGGCGGGGACGTGGGCTAGGCTTGGAGTTAAGCATATTAGACACCTGTACACTGATAATGCTCTGACTAACCTTCCCCTCTTGCAACAGGTCACCTCCCGTCCTAACCTCTCTGAGTTTAGATACCTGCAGATTGCACACTTGTGTACTACCCAATTCCCCACGCCCCCACCTGTGCAGGTTACTGACATTGAGGACCTGATCTCTCGCCCACTTAAGGCGAAGCTCCTCTCAAAGACTTACAAACTGCTTCTGTCTCGGAAATATGATCCGCGCCCTAGAGTTAAGTATAAATGGGAAGCCAGTGGGATTCAGTTAGCTCCAGATGACTGGGACGAAATTATCGGTTCTTTATACAAACCCCTTGTTAGCACTAGGGATAGACTTGTTCAGTTTAAAATTGTGCATCAGACCTATTTTACCCCTCAAAAACTGCATGCTATGGGTAAACGTGATCTACCTAAGTGCCCGAGGTGTAGTGAACAGCTGGCTGATTTTTCTCATATGATGTGGCATTGCCCTGCTGTGCAAAGGTTTTGGCACCAGATTACTCAATTTATGGGGACAGAACTCGCCTTACCTCAGGTACTTAACCCTGCCACTTGTTTGTTGGGATTAGTAGATTCCATGGTGCCCAGAGCCCGAACTAGAACCTTAATGAGGCTGCTCTTGTTCTACGGTAAAAAGACTATTGCTCTCCATTGGATGGGACCATCACCCCCGACTTTGCGGCACTGGATCGCCCTTGTCAACTCTCACCTGGAACTTTACAAACTTACATATGTGGCGAGAGGGTGTCCAGGGAAATTTGAAGATGTCTGGTCTCCGTGGACTGAATCTCTGGCAACCTCGCTGTAACAGTCACTTGTGTCTCCAGCCAAGTTATTGCTGTCTATTGTTTTTTTTTTCTTTCCTATCATCTTTCCCTTTCTTTTTTTTGTGTTGTTAAAAATTCAATAAAAAGCATTCTTTAAAAAAAAAAAAAACATTTCATAGCGGTTATGTCTCTCCATGTTTTGCTGTGGATGATATTAAATTCTTGCTTTAAATTCCTGCTAGCTGTTCTAAAAACCTATTACAGGTATGGGATCTGTTATCCAGAAAGCGCCGAATAACAGAAAGGCTGTCTTCCATAGACTCCATTTTATCCAAATAATCCAAAATTTTTAAAATGATTTCCTTTTTCTCTGTAATAATAAAATAGTATTGTGTACTTGAGCCAAACAACAATATAATTATTGTTACTGGAAGCAAAATCAGCCTATTGGGTTTATTTAATATTTACATAATATTTCTACTAGATTTAAAAGGGACCTGTCACCCTAAGAGATAATTCCAAATCCTATATCACAGTATGATGTTAGTCAAGCTAACTAAGTGGGATTTAATACGTAACCCCCTCGCACCTAATTTCGGACTGCTGAGCCCAGACATACAAAATAACAGCCGCCAACACAGAAACAGAGATGCCGGCACACCATCGGTCGATCAGCAGAGATCAGTCAAACAACTGCTCCGTGACAGAACTGCTGACAGCGTCTTTTAATAAAGGCTCTTTACGTCTGGAGGACTCAGTAAGTGTAATTGCCTGCACGGCAAAAGACGATGTCCGACTATATTGCACTATTGCGATCTTTCTTTCAGATAAGCAGATTACCGGCATTTCCTGCAATACCAACTTCTGCGCTACGCTACAAACAAGAGAGTCTTCATAAGCCAAATACTGGCTTTCCGTGCAGCACCAACCTCTACGACGCGCTATAAACTGGCGATTCCTTGTGAGTATTATTATTCTATACTCTGCGAAACTAACGTAATACACTAAGGGGTCCGTTTACTAAAGTGCGGTAAATTTGACTTTAAGTTGTCGCGTGTTATCGCTGAGAATATTTTTCCGCCAGTATATTTGCAGCGACTAAGTTTACTAAACAGCGATTCGCTCAGAAGTCATTGCGATCACTTGCGGTAACTACGTTAACGAACCAGCTTACGTTAGCGGTCATTTTAGCGAGTTGTGAATTTTCTGGCGAAAAAATTACATTTTGCGAATATTTATGCTATAAAATAGTCTTGTTTCATGGCAGATATTATCGCAATTTTTACTGTGACATTTATGGCCAGAAATGCATCTTCAAAACTCATAAACTTTATTGACTGATGATTATACCATCCAACAACATTACCAGAGTAACACCAATCAAACATGTATGCATCATATAAACCCTTCTTCCAATAGAATCATATGAAAAGAAATCTTACCAGTCAATCTCTTTGCTTCATAGAAATGCACAGTTTAACAATGAAACCAAAAAAGCATAGAGGCTGTCAAATCCTTGGATTGTGATGCCCACTGCCAATGAGATGCCTCTGAGCTGAAACTGCTGCTGATGCAGCAGATAGAAGCAGAAGCCAAAACATCCTCAGTCAGCAATAGCTACAGATCTCTCTCCTGTCAACAAAGAATGATGGGTAAAAAAAAAAAAGTATTATGGGATATTTCCTGCCCCTTAAGAATTTTCTGGTGAAAAAATACTTTTACGCCACTACATAGGTGGCAGTAAAATTTTGCGAATATTCTTTTGTGTTTTGCACATTTCGCTGTTTAGTAAACCAGGTGTTAATGTGTACGCAGCGTTATTACAGCGAATACGATAACTGGCGAAAACATATTTTTGGCAAAGAAAATTTACCGCAGGTTACTAAACTGGCGAAAACATATTTGGCGACAAGTTTTGTCTATATTTTGTGCGCATATTTTTACCGCGCTTTAGTAAACGGACCCCATTATACACTATTTTCCATTTAGGAAAAAACTGATTATACCCCAGCGCACTGAATATTGCATATACTTTAATATTACTGTGGACAAGTGGATCCATAATTATCTTCGGTGCTGCTAACCACTATCCATTTGGACTTTGCGCACAGCTCACACCTGTTTCACATGCCGATGCACTGGCTATAAAATTAGACGGATAGGAAGGAGGGGGGAATGTGGAGAGAGCAGTGACATCTAGGAAGTGCAGAACAGAAAGTGAAAGTAATTGACAGCCCCACCACTATGCCTAAACCATAGAAGAGGGGCCGGAAATATATGATTGACAGCTGAGATACTTAAATGCGTTTATAACAGGTATGTTTTAATGAAAAAAATAATTTGGGTTTCATGTTCAATTTGAAAAGGACTTTTATTGTATATATATATATATATATATATATATATATATATATATATATATATATATATATATATATATATATATATATATATATGTTTATGTCTGGGTGACAAGTCCGCATTAAGGTGTGAAGATTCAAATTATGGAAAGATTATCTGGAAAACCCCAGGTCCGAGTATTCTGGATAGCCGGGCCCATATCCGCACTCTCTTTGTATATGGTGTTTATAGCATATTGGGATCTGCACCAACAAGTGTCTAAGTATATATAAAAAAATTTAAATTTATCTTAACGAAAAATTGCTATTCTTATATACAGTGTATCAAGATTTTTGGTATTTAGAAACGTTTCTCGTGATTTCTCCCAAGTATTCTCAGTATACTAGCGTGAGCATTCTGAAATCTGTTCAAACCAGTGGCTACATTGGCATGTTTTGCAAAGGAAAGCTTTTTACCCCACATTTCTTAACCATTTTCCCAATCAGCCAATTTAGCCACACTAAGGGGCAGATTTATCAAGGGTCGAATTTCGAAGTGTAAAATACTTCGAAATTCGACCATCGAATTGAAATACTTTGACTTTGATTATTGAAGTCGAAGTATTTTTCACCGAATTTGGACATCCTGTGATCGAAGTAAAATCGTTTGCTCAAATCACTAGTTCATTAGAATCGTACGATTCGAACGATTTTAGTGTACGATCGAATGATTTTACTTCGATGTGTAAAGACTTAGAAAATGGTTGTAGAAGGTCCCCATAGCTAACATAGCACTTCGGCAGGTTTAATTGAGTAGTATTGAAGTCGAAGTTTTTTTTAAAAAAGACAGTACTTCGATTATCAAATGGTCGAATATTCAAACTATTTTTACTTCGAATTGAATTTGAAATAAATTCGAAGTCGTAGTATCCTATTCGATGTTTGAAGTATCCAAAAAATTACTTCGAATTTCAAATTTTTTTACTTAGAAAATTCCCTCTAATTCACTTCGACCCTTGATAAATCTGCGCCTAATAGGACCCTTTCTAGCAAAGCATTTTGGACACTGCTTGCTAAACATTTAATTCACAATAAGAGTGACATTTTAGCTTTCTGCAGTCCTTTCAAGTGAAATTTTGCCGTTTTGGGCAGTTTTATTTGGAAACATGATCCAAAAAGCCACAGAATGCAGCATACCATTTAACATTGTGGCCTATTTAAAGGGATTCTGTCATGATTTTTATGGTATTACTTTTTCTAAATTACACTGTTTACACTGCAAATT
Organism: Xenopus laevis; assembly: GCF_017654675.1. Lineage (NCBI taxonomy): Eukaryota > Metazoa > Chordata > Amphibia > Anura > Pipidae > Xenopus > Xenopus laevis. The sequence continues at coordinate 52,149,488 of NC_054379.1, read as the reverse complement.
ATCACTCTATTATTCACTCTATCATATAAAATTCAGTTCCTAATCCAACAAGTTTTTAGTTGTAATATTTGTGTGTAGGCTGCCATCTCGGGTCATTTTGCCTTGTCATGTGCTTTCAGAAAGAGCCAGTGCTGCACCATGGAACTTGTGTTAGGGAGCTGTTATCTGGTTACCTTACTATTGTTATGCTGCTAGGGGAGGAGGGAGGGGTGGTTTCACTCAAACTTGCAGTACAGGAGTAAAGAGTGACAAGTCACATGACTGTGGGCTCTTTGGAAACTGACAGTATGTTTAGCCCCATGTCAGATTTCGATTTAGCTCTTTTGAAAAACTGATTTCAGTGCAGAAGTCTGCTGGAGCAGTATTATTAACTGATGCGTTTTGAAAAAACATGTTTTCCCATGACAGTATCTCTTTAAACAAATAATTCTAATTATTTAATAAAAATGATTTTATAGTGATTTGCTTTTTCTATTTAATTTTTTTTTATTATTTTAGAGTACTTTAATCAAGCTAGCATAAATCCATGATGTTTTAGTTGCTTTGTTGCTCCACATTACAGAAATACCCCAGTGCAAAAAATAAAACCCATATCTATACATTGCATAATATGTTACAGGCAATACCAATCTATATTCAGGTTGAATATTTTAATGACACCCCTGGGGAATATGTTACAAGGACCAAGGTTGCCCCACTTACATATAATTTACATTACAAAGTGCTGTGCCCCTTGATTTAACTATCTTAAAACATGTTTCCTTGTCCAGAAAATTGTATTTAAATGGAAACTGTCATGGTAAAACATGTTTTTTCCAAAACGCATGTAACTAGATGGCCACCAATATTCATATATATTGAAGGGATACTGTCATAGGAAAACATGTTTTTTTCAAAAAACATCAGTTAATAGTGCTGCTCCAGCAGAATTTTGCACTGAAATCCATTTCTCAAAAGAGCAAACAGATTTTTTTATATTCAATTTTGAAATCTGACATGGGGCTAGACATATTGTCAGTTTCCCAGCTGCCCCAGTCATGTGACTTGTGCCTGCACTTGAGGGTGGAACTGCTTTCTGGCAGGCTATTTCTCCTACTTAATGTAACTGAATCAGTTGGACTTGGCTTTTACTATTAAGTGCTGTTCTTATATCTACCAGGGAGCTGCTACCTTGTGTTAGGGAGCTGCTATCTCATTACCTTCCCATTGTTCTGTTATTAGGTTGCTGGGGGGAAAGGGAGGGGGTGATATCACTCCAACTTGCAGTACAGCAGTAAAGAGTGATTGAAGTTTATCAGAGCACAAGTCACATGACTGAGGGCAGCTGGGAAATTGACAATATGTCTAGCCCCATGTCAGATTTCAAAATTGAATATAACAAAATCTGTTTGCTCTTTTGAAAAATGAATTTCAATGCAGAATTCTGCTGGAGCAGCAGTATTAACTGATGCTATTTGAAAAAAAACATGTTTTCCCATGACAGTATCTCTTTAATATATATGAATATTGGTGGCCATCTAGTTACATTGTTTTTAAATCAGGGTAAATCCCAAGATCTATTACTCTCTGAACAGGATAGACTTATGATATGCCTTTACACCACATAAAGGCATATCTTATCCCCATCATTTGATTCCCATCAAATAATTAATGGAGGTCATGAAAATTAACTGGATCCATTTTTTTTGGGACAAGAGAATATTTACTAATTGGTGTTTATATAAAGCAAATGCATAATAAAGTAATCTCTCCCCCTTGTCTCTTCTAGCCTGCACTATTTAATCTTTTGTTATTGTATATATTTATTTGTTAGTGTGTATATGTATTTGTACTTTATTGCAATGCTTTTAACTGTACTATATTACTGTATTGTAGAAAAGTACAGTTATGTGGACACAGTAGTATAATTTAAATGAATATATGCATACAGTGTATGCCGCCACTGGGCAATATATCAGTTGACTATCTTTTTAAACATAACGTAACATACATTTTTAAAGTCAGAAACAAATCTACAATTTGTGTTGGGTACAATGGGTACCTTGTACGTGATCCAAACTAAGATATAATTACTCATTATTGGAAACAAAACCAGCCTATTGTGTTGATTTAATGTTTACATGATTTTCTAGTAGACTTCAGGTATAAAGGTCCAAATTACAGAAAGATCCATTATCTGGAAACCCATTATCCAGAAAACTCTGAATAACAAGAAGGCCAACTCCCATCAACTCCATTTTATCCAAGTAATTAAAATTTTTGAGAATGATTTCCTTTTTCTCTGTATTAATAAAACAGTACCTTGTACTTGATCCAAACTAATAAATAATAAAATAATAAATAATTGCTCATTATTGGAAAAAAAATCAACCTATTGGCTTTATTTAATGTTTAAAAAATTTTCTAATAGTCTTAAGGTATGAAGATCCAAATCATAGAAAGAGCCATTATCCGGAAAAACCCCAGGTCCCAAGCAGTCTGGATAACAGGTCCCATACCTGTAGTAGTTTCAGGGTTTCCGAGTGTTCATGCACATTATTCATCAAAGCAGACTGGATGGGCGCAAGTAGCCACAATTTGCTACTTTCATCTATGGGAGCAATTACCTTTTGTGAATCGTGTCACACTCAATTTTGCATCCAAACTAACACTTTACACTTGCATCTTATTTGTAAATGAGGTTTATAGACTTAGTTACAGATGTATGATGGAAAGCGTTTATGCGTCTATTTCACTGGTCCTAAAGGCCAATCTTCCCACAGCTCTGGCTGTTGCATAAAGAGAGAGTTTGAAGGCTAACACATATTTTTAGCCTTGTGTTGTTTTGTGATTTTATTGTATTTTCATTTCTGCATTGCTGTTGGTTGCAAATTTTTATCTATAAATCAGTGGCCTAACTATAGAGGAAACAGACCCCATGGCCGCAGGGGGGCCCAGATCATGGGGTTGGCTTCCTATACTAAAGACTCTATACCATATATACAATAAGTTGAGGAACAAATAGATGGCACTTCTGGAAAAGATTTATTACTGCTGTATGTCCTGACGCGTTTCGGGAATTAATCCCTTAGTCATAGGTAACAGTGCATACCAAACAGCCACATTTTATACAAAAAATGACAGTGACCCCTAGTGGGTACTCAATAAAAACATATTATTTTTTTATTTAAATATCTTTAAAACGTCTTACATGGTAATACTGTTAAAAAAGTTAAAACCCAAACAAACTGTAGACATGTAAATATACCTTGTGTATCTCGGTCTAATTCGGTTTAACGCTGATTAGAGGTCATGAAGACCTCTAATCAGCGACCCTCTCCCACCACCTCCTCCTCTTCATGACCTCTAATCAGCGTTAAACCGAATTAGACCGAGATACACAAGGTATATTTACATGTCTACAGTTTGTTTGGGTTTTAACTTTTTTAACAGTATTACCATGTAAGACGTTTTAAAGATATTTAAATAAAAAAATAATATGTTTTTATTGAGTACCCACTAGGGGTCACTGTCATTTTTTGTATAAAATGTGGCTGTTTGGTATGCACTGTTACCTATGACTAAGGGATTAATTCCCGAAACGCGTCAGGACATACAGCAGTAATAAATCTTTTCCAGAAGTGCCGTCTATTTGTTCCTCAACTTATTGTATGCTTAGCAGTCGGATACTGCTTGACAGAGCACCTGGAGGAGTACCTGTGGGGAGCAGTAGCGGTCCTTTTTTCTTGTTTCCTATCTATACCATATATATATGTAAGGCAATAACCCCCAAATGTAATGTAAATGTAAAAAGGACTAAGTTTGCCCAGGAGCAGTAACATATAGCAGCAATATGATGGTTGCTTTTAAACAGGTGACCCGTAAATGCTACCTGCTTATTGATTGCTACGGGTTACTATACATGGGCAAACTTAGTGCCTTTAATTATATAACCCTGTATATATATATACTGAAAAATGCCTTACCCTTTATTGCAATATATATAAGCTGGCCAACTACGTCAAAGTCATTCCATATCTGGCCAGTCCTATGCTCAATTTTCATCTGATTCATTAAGAATTCTATTGCTTCATTATACATTTTACAAAAGGGACTCGTTTTACCTGCCCCCCTCCCCAATGCTCTTCTTCTTTAAATTATGGTGCGATTACCTGTGCAAGCATGGGTCAAGGGAAGGGTGGGTTGCAGCAAGGGAGGGGGGAGCAGCTCTGAGTGTGCCAGGCCCCTATGAGGATTCTTTTGCTGGGAGGGAGCAGTGTGCTCTTGTTATTCAGCTACTATATATATTACAGCAGGACTGCTATTTAAACCACATGTTTCACTGAGTGATAAATAGTTTTATTTACTGATTTGATTGTATATTCTGTATTATTTTGGGGTGACGACAGGGGCGTAACTACAGAGGAAGCAGACCTTGCAGCTGCAGGTGGCCCAGGAGGTGAGACCCTGATTCATATACAATTTCAATAAATACTGGTAAAAAAGGTCAACCTCTAGACATTTTTGGGGCCTAAAAAATTATTTGCTATGGGGCCTATTAATATCTAGTTATGCAACTGGGTGAAGATGAGGTATCCTGTGTTTGGCAGTTATTAGTGACTACCTGTAAGCTGTATACTTTCAAGTTACAGTGTTTTTTATTCAAACCTCTACATTGTTGCTACTGTAAATTGTACCCTAGCAACCAGATAGCTGCTGAAATAACAAACTGCAAATCTGTAGAACAAAAAGTTTAGTTATATAAAAACAACTTAAAGCAACAATAGAGAAGGTAAATGAAAATTCCCCTCCAGAAAATGCCTGTAAAATAAAAGGGGTGTGTGTGAAAAATGTACATTAGGCTGCAGTTGCTATTTTATTGAAGTCTGGGCTGCCTTCTTGTACAAACAATACATTTACATAGTTTGAAAACCCTTCCAATATATATAACAAAGCAGAGATGGATCAGCCTACTAATAATAGCAGTAGTAAATAGTTTGATATTCTAATGGGTTTAGCATCGGTTTTTGGTATGGTGTCTTAGCAATCTGTGATGATAAATATGCAACTAAAAACTTAAAACCTCTATACATGTGCGCTCATAAAGAATTATATGAATATGGAATCAGGGAATATGTGCTTGATACACGCTATACACAATATATTGTAATCAAAGTTACTTAAAACTAAAGGGGCAGTCGCTGCTATAATTCCAGTTCAACAGTTCAGCGTTATGCAGATGCTTGGCAAAGAAAAATGTTATATTTAGTCATGGCTGTTGGGACATTCTTCCTTTGGATCTTTCCCTGGAAACGAAAGCCGTGGAATAATCTCAGCCTGTTATATGTCCTCCCCTGCAGAGTAATCAGTGTGCCAAGTTAAAGTGGATGCTGCTGTATTGCTTACTTTGGCAGTTCTATATCTAAATATTTCTAACAATTACAAAAGAGCCAACTTATTTCTGAATCATTTGCATACATATAAAAATACAGATAAAAAATCTCTCTTTCATATAATGAGATATGCACTCATGTTATCTATTTAACGAGAAAGAAATGCAAGAACGATCAGCCAAAACAAAAACAGGCTCCATTTACCATCTAAGGCCAGGTGAAATTAGCAGTGTTGCCAATACACAAAGCCTTCTACACAATAGCAGGTTTTCCTTTGAACAGCGATGCACAATATGTTGGTGCTCTATAAATACATGTTAATGTTAATAATAATATTTCAAAAGAACAAAATCTTATTTAGCTGAAGCCCAAATCTACATGCTTTGTCTCTGAAGTCACAGAATAATATAATCAGATGCATCTTTGTCATCTCTGTGATTATGTAACACCCATGGTGTACTGTTGGCACAGCTGCTGTTATTCAGCAGAACAAAAAAATTGCACAATATTTTATAAACATGGTACAGACAAAAAAATTAATTCTTGTAAATAGGATTAGGTTTAATTGTTCAATTATATTGTATTTACAATACAAATATAATTATCGCTGTCCTGGAACAATTAGTTCTATTCCCATAATTAGCAAACTAGGTTATTGCCCTAACATAGAAAATAACAACTGATCCATTATTTACATGCATTTTAATACGCTTTGCCAAATGTTTCTTCTGTTATTAAGTAATGTAGCCATTTTAAGTGTGGTCTTCTAGAATCCAAACTGGGGGAAAATAAACACCAGAATTAGACTTGTCAGACTTAGTAAGACAATCGCTACTAATTTATCTATGTCTTTGGATTGTAATGCATTTTTGGAGGCTTGAAAGAACTTGGAATTGAAATGCCATTTGACATCCAAGTTAAAGGCTCGAGATGATGAAGAACACATATGTTTTTGTTGTTCTCAACAACTAAAGACTACTAAATTACACAACTGCAAAAAAAATAAAATACAAATGAAATGGGGAAGTTTGGAAACCATTTCAGCATTTGAAAGGGATGTACGACTAAAAAAGATATAAAAACTGAACCTAGTTGGGGCTTTTCAAACTAAGCCTAACACCTTCCATCCCTAAAATTATTGTAATTATTAATTGCTTTTTATTTGTTTCACCATACCTCTCAGATTGTGCCATTAAAATCATTCTGGTTATGTTTATTGTAATTAGTGGGTGTATAATCTAAAATAATCTTTCCCATCAACTTTCTGTTTATGATACTTGAGAACTGCACAAGGATTGATATACAGACTCTTGCCTGCGTATTACTGCCTACAAAATTCCAGAAGTCAATTTTAGGGTGATATTACTAAATGTGGTACTGCATTGCTTGGTTTATCAACAATGACATATTTAACGAATTAACAATGGCATAAGAAAACGCCACTCAATGGAGCTTTTAAAATAGTGTAAGGGAGATCCAAAATAGCTTTTGTGATGTGTACAAAGGGGTGGTTGCATTGACCCCCCAATGATTTTGCAGATAAGCCCATTGGATATACCAGCTACAGACAAAATCACTTAAAAGCACTAAAATGTGCAGAATATATTTGATATCTCCTTGCATTCCTGCACAAGAATGTGCTTTATTGAAAACAAATCCTGTATATTTGATTGAATCTCCAGAAGTAAGTCATTTCAACGTCTACGATTTAAACTATTATCTATCATGCTATTATGTGTGGCGTGTTCCAAACTGAACACACATGGGGGGGGGATACACAGCTGTATATAAAATAACAGCAGTACTGACTACTTACTATCTAAGGTTAGAAACTTAGATGGTGCACCACTCGTCAAAATACATTTTTTTACTTTTCATTCATATTCCCTCTTCACTTTTCTTTCACAATTTTCTCTCTTGCCTGTTCCCAACTTGTCTCCCATCATATCTCTTCTCTTCCTTTTAATACTCTCCTTCTTCATCTTTCTCTTATAACCTTTTTAACACAATTCTTGTTCTCCCTTTCCTTGAGTTTATCAATCATTTCAATGTAATAGTTTATGGAGGTGGTAAAAATTGCATTTTAAATACTCTTCTTGAAACATTGCACTACTGGCAGTGTCTGCTTTTTACGTTTTGGAGTTGTTGCCTGTTTTTTCCTGTTATCTAAGATAAACCTACAAGATAACCTAATTCTGTTGTACTTTATAGGATCATTGGCTCCACCTTATTGCATTCTAGGCAGACATAAAAAAGGTCTTAAAAGTACTTTATTAATAACATTTAAGTGCAAAATTTTTTTTGGAACTGATCAAATGGTTGGGAAATTCCAGGCATTTTCTATGAGCCTACAAATGAAGATGCTTTTACGTTGTAATTATATGTACAGTTACAGAACCTATTATCTAGTATGCTTTGGGCCTGGGGGTTATTGTAATTTGTCTTAACACTAATAAAACACATACAAACCTTGAAAAACTCAGAACCATGCCTGCAGGGACGGAACTACCGGGGGAGCAGGGGGTGCAAGCGGGCCAGGGCCCGCACCCCCTCAGGGCCCCCCGGCAGTCCGCGAGCCGCGCAAATCCTGGTCAGTTCCGGGTTTACGGAGGGGGGCGGGGGACCTGGCTGCGCGTCCTGTGCCAGGGCCCGCTCCCCTCTAGTTCCATTTCTGCATGCCTGCTATCCTCTGTAGGTATATTCCACTGATTGTACATTGATTTCCATTAGTAAAAAATATGTTTACCTTAGCTAAATGTGTTACAGGTAAGGGATCCATTATCCGGAAACCCATTATTCAAAAAAGCTCTGAATTACAGAAAGGCCGTCTCCAATAGACTCCATTGTATCCAAGTATTCCAATTTTTTAAAAATGATTTCCTTTTTCTCTGTAATAATAAAACTGTACATTGAACTAGATCCAAACTAAAATATAATTCTCCTTATTGGAAGCAAAATCAGTTTATTGGGGTTATTTAATGTTAACATGATTTTCTAGTAGACTTTTGGTAGAAGATGAAGATCTCAATTACAGCAAGATCCATTATCCCAGAAAACACCAGATCCCGAACATTCTGGTTACAGGTCCTATACTTGTGCTTTATTCTTTTTTACTTTAACTATACTGTACTTTACTTTACTACTGCTTTCCTCTATCACTACTGCATACTCCGTTTACCTTATATGAAATATGAGGTTATTTAGCCACATAAGGAGTCCTATGATATCAAGTGATCTGTTAGTCTTCTTTAGATTTTGGTTAACTTTTTTCATCTGATAATTTCAATAGTATTTCAATTTAAATTTTTTTAAACTATTTTATTTTTGAAAGTATTACACTTTTACATGTTTTTTTGTATATAGAGTGTATATTTCCAACACTTCCTGTTTCGGGGCTAATGGAAGAAAGAACTGTGAGGTCTGTTGACATTTTGTTTCTATTTGAAAAGGTTACTTCCTCACTTCTATTATGTATCTTATGAGAAGAATATATATCTTGTTGGACAAATCAGTGCACAAAAACAAGCACAAAGGGCAGAGCATTCATCCACTTCCACGCAGATGGACAGACAAACTCCCTGTGACCATGCTTCCGGATCCTAGCGAACTTGTATCTCGATATGCAGTAATGTATCATACACCATGCTTGATGCGTTTCGTGGCTTCACGCCACTTCCTCAGAAGCATAAGGTATTAACCCCCTAAATAAGCAGTGGCTAACCCCACCCATTTAAAAACATTTAACCCTGTAAGCTGACTCTTACATAGACATCATACGAAATACATGTCAGAAAAACAGAAAATAATCAAAAATTCATGTCCAATTATCAAACTAGAAATCCAGGTTATTATTAGCTATATTAATTAACATTTAATACTTTACTTAAAATATATTGCCCTGACCAACCACATATTGTTTTTCTTGAGGTACTTTTATATTTTACATACATTTAGTTGTAAGTATGACAATGGTAAGGCATATGCACAAAAACACAGTATACATTATCCAAGATTCCAGATTCCATATTATTTTGTCATTTCTGTTATTTTCAGTAAGTGGGTAGCTCTTGGTGATCTTATGGAACATTGTTCTTGGTAGAGTTGATCCTGGCATTCAGGACACTAACTCACTTGTTTGGCTTCTTAAAATATGTGGACCATCAGTTTTTAAGCAGTGTAGAAGAGCTGAACGGTTATGTCCCATATGGCCTCCCTTCAAGTCGCTGACTAAATGGGAGATAGAAAGCTGAAAAGCAGGAAGTAGGATTTTGGCTATTGTGTTAGACATCCAGTCACTCCAGCCTTTATATATTACATTTTTGCCTAACTAATTATATTATAATTTTTTTTTATTTTGCAAAGCCTATCTATTTACCCAGTCTATATTTTCACACTGAACTGTTCCTTTAAAAAAGACACAGAAAGAAGTCTGTGATCCTGACACAAAGGAACCTTTGTCCCTGTGCGCACACAGTCACCCACGTGGAGGTCTGTAATTCTGCTGCCTTTAAGTTGTACTTGAATTATTGTTTGTTCTGAAAGCCATTTTTGTTGTTCAAACTGTTTTTTTTTTTTAAAAAAGGTGCCTTTATTGTTACCAGTTTGCTGTCATCTGAAATAAAAGCCATTTTTCTTTAAGAGACTTTTGCCATCCTGAGACATTTTTATCAAGGATCAAATTGAAAATCTGAAATTTTTAGTTTATTTTAGTGTAATTCAAGTTTAAAAAAAAAATTGAAATTTGAATTTTGAAATTTATCATGTACTGTCCCTTTAAGAATTCAAATTCGACTATTCGCCATCTAAAACCTGCCTAATTGGTGATAGGACACAATCAATCTGGAGCCGTTTGGTGGACTTTGGTGGGAAAAAAAAGTTTATGGGAATTTATGAGAGTTTTTAGAAACTCCCACAAAATCAAAATTCGACCCATAATAAATCTGCCCCTTTTACTCTGTGGGAACCTGTCATAAGCAGGTATAAGTATACCTTCTAGTTTTTTGTAATTATTAGATGCTATTGTGTGTCACACATGACTAAGGCAAATAATTTGTATCCTTTATATTATCCTTTATATCACTGTGGGGGTTATTTAATAAAACTCAAGTTGATCTAATGTTTTTCTTTTATTACAACAAAGTCAACCAAACTCCCTTCAGCGAATTGAACTTCTTTATCAATAATTTTTCTCCAAAAGTCGGAGCAAAAAAAGTTACAATTAAATTGAGTATCAATTCGTATCGTATGATTGACGCTCCAAAAACTCAACTTTATTGAATTGTTGCTGCGAAAACTAGAAAACTCAAGAACCCCGATTATCCAGTGCAGATTACAATGTCAAGAAATAACTTCCGGGACATCTGCTATTGACTTTTACGTGACCTCGACAGGTTTAAGAGTATTTTAGGATTTGCATTTTCAGCAGCTTTGGGGTATAATAAATCTCTAAAAATTCCATGAAAAATGCAAGTTTTCCCCTGAAAAATTTAGACCAGATAAATTTGAGGTTTAATAAATGGGGCCCTTTATGTATATAGTGCTTACATGTTTATGCAGCCCTTTACAGACATTGTCATTATTCACATCAGACACTGCCTTACAGGATAAGGTATGAACATCTGTAATCAAAATGGTTTAATATTTCATGGTATCTGAGCACCCAAAGGAGCTGCTTCTTTCAATGTTTTTAATATTATCATAAAAATCACTGCTTTGGTTTCAAATTGAATATCTGTAAAATCTGCAGAGATCATTACTTTTACTGCTTATCCACATGTACCCCTCAAAGAAATATGCATACCTGCAAATTTCATATCACATTTATCAGTGACTAAATGATCTGTATCCTAGGAAAAAAAATACTGTGCAGCCCAGCTTCCCAATAGGATCATTCATTTAGAACCAGTCCAGGCAGTTATATTTCTAGGTCAGGTTTGTGTGTTTGCCAGATACTGAGATAATTGTTATCACTACTGATTGTCCAAAACCCCTCACTGGGTGAATGTGGGGCCAATGGATGCTTAATATTCAAATTCAACTATGGATTTGTCTTTAACCTTAACTGTTTTTTTAAACTTCTTTGTAGCAAGAACTTTTATTTTCTGTAATGAATATCTGTGCTCTGGAAAGCAGTACATATTACTGGATACTATTGCTATCACAGGTATGGGACCTGTTATCCAGAATGCTCGGGATCTGGGGGTTTTCCGAATAAGGGGTCTTTCCGTAATTTGGATCTTTTTAAGTCTAGTAGAAAATCATTAAAGCATTAAATAAACTCAACAGGTTGGTTTGCGTCCAATTAGGATTTATTATATCTTAGTTTGGATTAAGTACAATGTGCTATTTTACTATTACAGAGAAAAATGAAATCATTTTGAAAAATTTGGATTATTTGATTATAATGGGGTCTATGGGAGACGGGCTTTCTGTAATTCTGAGCTTTCTGGATAACGGGTTTCCGGATAACGGATCCCATACCTGTATCTGCAAAGCTTTATGGTTTTATTTTTTTTTTTTTGCAATACCTTTAAGAATTTCATATTGCCCAAATACAATGGCTAAATAGGGAGGCAAATTACTCTGTATTTAATTATTTAAAAAAGATAAAATATGGCATAAAAAATGAAACAGAATTCTTCACCTTTAGATACTTGTCTGTCTTCCATCTCTACACCCGGGTGGTATTTTGTCTGAGCTGTCTGAGATGGGATCAATTTATGCTTGAATGCTTAGAAAGTTTATAGCATAGTTTTCATCTTCTTTAAAAGGTCAGTCATAAATGTTATTCAGTTCTGAGTGGAAACAGACCTTTATGATGCCATGAAGCAGAATTAGAAATGTCTGCATGTATTCTTCAGAAATATAAACACTGGTCTAAGATGTAATTTTCCCAAGATATTGCACAGTAAGTTTGATTTAAATTCACAATCTTCTATTATCTCATATCAGAACTTTTTTCTATAATTTCTCTGTTTTGTTGCAAAATGGCAATTGAAAAGTGATATTGAAAAACTGCTAATAGTTATAAACAAAATTGTCTAAAATCCCCCCAAAATGGTGAAAAACCCATTACATTAGGCACAAAATCTCTGAAATTTTGCCATTTTGAAAAATTTTCCATAGGGGGAAATAAGAAGCCAAAGTATGGTATTTTCACCTCTAAATCAAAGTTTTCTGCAGAATGTTTTATTTCATTCAATGCAGTTTGAAGAGTAGAGGACATTTCTAAAGAAAGTAGGGATGCACCAAATCCAGGATTTTGTTTGGGATTTGACCAGGATTTGGCCTTTTTCAGCAAGATTCAGATTCAGCTGAATCCAAGTACCTGACCAAACCATATCTGAATCCTTAAAATCACGTGACTTTTTATCACACAAACAAGGAAGTGAAAAAATATTAACCTTGCACTGCATGCATGGTTCTCTTTCATCCTTCCTGGCACTAATTTGCATATCTAAATTAGGGTTTGGTTTGGGATACAGCCACAACTAAAATACATCTGTGGTGTTAGGGTCTCCAAAGAGTATAAAGGTAAACTCACCACACAGGGGAAGTGGCCCAGGTGCACCGCCCTGAGCAGGTCCGGACTGAGAATTAAAATAGGCCTTGGCATTTCAGGTACACAGAGGCCCAATCAGCCCACACAGAGGCCCAAACAGCACCCACCAGCCCACTAAATACAGATTTTCTATGGCAACTTATAGCAGCCCCTCTGGCATTTGCCAGAGCCCACAGATTGCCAGTCTGGGCCTGGCCCTGAGCCCTCAGCACGGGGGGCGGACAAACTGAAGAAACCAATATGGAGCAGGCACTCAATAAGGCAGACTTCCACCAGGCAATAGTTCAAAGTGAAGAAAGTTTATTGTGTCCACAGCCTGACGCATTTTGTGTCAACATAATTAACAAAAGGATAAGTGCTTAATATAAAGAGAATAACATACCACATTAACGGAAATTGTTTAATTATGTTATTTTCCTACCATTTGTAGCTAAGTACTAATTATAACTTAGTGAGCTTTATTGTACCTTAATTTGGTCAAATGTCATCTTTGTAGCCATTTGATAATATTTTCCACACTATATATACATTTATTATATTTATGGTCCACATATATCCCTGCATAAAGTCAGGGTTTATAGTTTGCTATTGCTTTAATGTCTTATATGTATTTATGTATTTATATGGCACTGGCACTTTAAACGGACCTTGGGTGTACCAGTATGTCACTCCATTCAGTTAGGGGCGTACAAAGATGGCCACCGAAGAATTACTAAGGCCTGTACCCTTTGACCTTCACTTTGAACTCTATTTAAATTCCATTAAAATGGAGTTCTAATTGATGCACCTGAGTAAAGTTTCTGGGATTGGGTGGGTAGATAATTGATGTGATGATCTGATTGATTCACTTTTGTTTAAATATTTGAGGCATGGCTCTAGGAGTTTAGCCTATGATTAAGTGTTTGTGACACGAAACGCGTCAGGCTGTGGACACAATAAACTTTCTTCACTTTGAACTATTACCTGGTGGAAGTCTGCCTTATTGAGTGCCTGCTCCATATTGGTTTCGTACAGCCACATCTTTCATAAAGAAATCGGACAAATCCAGAAATAGTTCTGTCCATCCCTTAAGTAAACCATTGAGGAACAATTATGTATTTAGACCTCTGCCATCAAAATCTGTTATCAATGCCTCAAACACTAAAGTACAGTAACCCCAAAATATTATATATATATATATATATATATATATATATATATATATATTTGTAAAACACAACGTCATATATATTTATAAAGTATAGCATAAATCATAGTAAAGCTTGGATGTGGATTTCTCAGAATCTCAGCCTACAATATACTATGCTTAAAATATACAGCATAAATGTTCTATTTATTTCTATCTGACAAAAAACAATACCACATATTTGTTCATAGAAAATAACTGGGTTCTGAAGACCCTGAAATACAAAAGTGCATTGTGAATGTAATTAAAAAACATCCATTGTGTGCCCTTGTCTGTGCTGCTCAATGTAACCCGCACAGCAGGAGAATTCAAAAGGAGTAAATATAGGGGTAATTTCGTTTATGCAGGGCAAAAAAAGGGTGCAATCCACCAGGTTTTTGGCACAAAGCACCCTGCACATATGAAAACTGTCACAGGTCTCAGCTCTTTAAAACATAGCACACAAACACACATTTCCCTGATAAACACAGGGCTACCTGTCCTCCTCAACCCTGTATTCACTAGGAGGGAAGCACTGGCCAATCTAAAAATACATTGGCCCATCAAAACAGAACAATTTGGCTGCTAACGTGTTGTTAGCAGAGAGCTGATCTGAACTGCATGTGCAGCTTCTCTGCAAGTGAGGACAGACACGCCAACTTCTGTGAGAACAGTTACTTGGTTGCTTTATAAAACTCAGCATAAACACTTCAGCATAACATGTCTGCAACAGGAACTTTTCATAGAGAGCATACACAGGAAGAGGAAGAAGAAAATATACACAGGGTTACAGGTCAAACATGACATCACATTGCTAAGCAACAATAGACCCTCCCTGCATTAAGTGACATCCACTGGAACAATCGCTGGTTCACCTTTTCTGTTTGTGACAACTTAATACATCCTTGGTTGTCTTCCAAGAGTAGGGTTGGTTCTTGTATTTCCATACCCAAGTCCATCAAGAGTTGATGTAACCAGATAACTTCTTGACAAGTTTGTGCTGCGGCAATATATTCAACTTCTGTTGATGATAAGGCTACTGTGGCCTGTTTTCTACTGGTCCAAACTATGGTGCCTTTTCCAAGTTGAAACAAAAATCCTGTAGTTGACTTGCGATCTTTTACATCACCTGCCCAGACGGCGTTTACATAACCAGTTAACTTTGCTATGTGTACTGCTGGCAATTTCAACTTATTATTGATAGTCCCTTTTTGGTATTTCATGATGCGCTTTACCGCATTCCAATCACGATATGATGGAGCTGAAAACTTTCTGCAAATTATTCCTTCTACTGCTGCAATGTCTGGTCTTGTCACTGTGCTATGAACAACAATTTGCCAATAACCTTTCGATATTGTAGGTTGTTTGTCAACAATCGCTCACCATTCTCGCCCTTCAGATATTCAACTTCCATAGGAGTTTTCACTTCCT
The DNA here is from genome assembly GCF_017654675.1 of Xenopus laevis. Taxonomy (NCBI): domain Eukaryota; kingdom Metazoa; phylum Chordata; class Amphibia; order Anura; family Pipidae; genus Xenopus; species Xenopus laevis. The sequence goes on along the minus strand of NC_054379.1, from coordinate 52,133,959 downwards.
TTGCTTCCTTCATTCCACAATAGGTTATAAGTTCTTGAATTTTATTTTTCTGATTAAGTAGGAAACTTCCATCCTCATCTCTCTCTTTGTATTCCAAGGTAATATGTGACATTTCCCAAATCCTTCATTTCAAAGTTTGCCTTTAGTCTTTGACCAATATCATCACTGTCCCCTTCTTGCTCATAACAGACTAGCACATCATCCACATGGATCAATACATATATCCATCTGTTGGTTGGTCTCTTTCTTACTGTAAAGACATGGATCTGCCTTGCTTCTGGAAAATCCTCCATGTAAAAGGACTTGATTTATTTTCTCATTCCAGGCTCTGGCAGCTTGTTTAAGTCTATATAAGCCCTTCTGAAGCTTGCATACCAAATCTATGGTTTCACAAAACCAGGTGGTTGTTCCATGTATAGGTCTTCATCATCTTGCAACCCTGAGGTAACTGAATCAAAGTCCATGTTTCATTTTTGTTCAAGGAATCAATTTCCTCTTGTGCTGAAACTTGCCATTTTGTGTCTTCACTTTTTGGTAGCTGATTGATCTCTTCCCAGGAGTTTGGTTTAAATATTTCTTGTGTGTGAGCTTTGTAAGAGGATCTGGGAGCTGGTATCCTTCTGTGATGCGGGTTGACCTTCGCAGTTCAGTTTCTCTGTGACATTTAGTTGTTGAGGTGTACTTTGTGAATTTTCCATCATGAGCTTCACAGAGTCACCTGTTTTGGCAAGTGGTTCTACCCCTCCTGTCACATACACTGCTGTTGTCTCTTTAGAGGATTCAAGTATCATGGTTTTTGATAAGGAAGCTGTGGCTTACTGTCACTTTGCAGGTTTTAGGATTTAGAACTCTGTAAGCTTTACTTTGCTCACTGTATCCAACCAATACACCTCCTGTAGTCTCCCAGTTTGTGGCATTTTTCACTTGGAATGTGCACACGTGCCTTGCAACCAAATGTTCTCAAGTGATTTACACTAGGTTTCTTACCATTCCACAGCTCGTAAGGGGTAGCTGCTATAGATTTTGATGGTAGATGATTTTGTAGGTATGTTGCTGTGGTTATTGCTTCTCCCCAGAATTTGTGTGGGAGGTTGGCATCATTTAGCATACACCTTGTCATCTCTACAAGTGTGCGATTCTGTCTTTCTGCTACACCGTTCTGTTCTGGAGTGTATGGAGCACTTGTTTGATGTTAAATACCTTGTTCCTTTAGCTTTAGCTTCAATGCATGTGTACTCCCCTCCATTGTCAGATCTTAGTGTCACAGAATTGCCCTGGAATTTGTTTGTGGATTCTGCTATATACTCCTTGAGTTTATCCAGTGTTTCACTTTTGGGAATCATTCGATATACTTTTGTGTATCTGGAGTAATCATCTATGAAAGTCACAAAATACTTGTTTCCAGCTGGGGTCTGTTTTCTCCTAGGTCCACGCACATCACTGTGGATCAACTCTAAGGGTTGACTTGCCCTGCTCTGACTTGTTTTAGGTAGTGGTAACCTTGTTCCCTTTGCTTTGATAAAGCAGATGCATTTCATGATTGCATTGCATGGTGAGATATCCATATCAGAAGTCATATTTTTGTTTAACAGTTCATGTATTGCATCTGGATGTCTGTGTCCCAGATGGCTGTGCCATGTATGAATGCATTTCTGATGAGGCAATTTAATGGCAATTTTAGCCTTGTAGAAAACAGGGGAATATGTGGAGAGCAGCCCATCTAGGAAGTGCTGAATGGAAAGTGAAAGTAATTGTCAGCCTGCCTCTATGCCTAAGGCATAGAGGAGGGGCAGACAATATTTGATTGACAGCAGAAATTTTTAAATGAGCTTACCCCAGCTATGAATCCAAATAGAAATTTGATTTCAAATTTAATTTGAAAAGGACTTTTAATATACAGATTTTTGTGTCTGGATGACAGGTCCACTTTAAGAGCTGTTTCTGGTGCTATAGTTTCTTTCACAGCTCTGTTTTCCTTTCTGCGATTATATTTGTAGCGCTATAGTAAACTGACTTGTGCTAGGGCCGTTTACCCTACTTTACTTGGTGGGCTGAGACCACCGATGAGCTCTCTTTCTCAGGGGTAAGCCCTCGCAGCGGGTGGAGGCAAGGGTGTAGTGTAACTGTAACCTGATGCGATAGCACAATGATGGGCGCCAGTAGTTCTTTAACAGTTTAACCAAGAACAGTATTTATTGAACAAGAGCACATAGATCATTTAGCACATTGATCCACAATGGAGTATAGAAATTACACAGCAGCATAAAGGAAGCATATACTCACAGCACGTATAGGCTGAATCCCCACAGGCTAGGGAATATACAGCAGAGAGTAAGTTGACAGCATGTGATGGGTATTGCCCGGTTTTCAGGATATCTTCCAGTGGCAGACTAGGGGAACTCCTGACATCCCTATCTCAACACTTCGTTCCCTACTCTGGGTCAGTAATACCCTGGGATCTTAATCCCTCTAATCTCTTCGGCGGAGCCTTGAGCTGCTCAACTATTTAACCTCTCTATCACTCCTAGAGCGATCTATAAAACGAGTATAGCTGTCTAATTACTAGGGCCAAGGCGCCTAGGGTCAGCATCACCCATTCCCTTCCAGCCTGCTTGGTTGGGCTAAAGCAATGGACCCAGAGCACATGGTTCCTAAACCTTTTATACTCTGACACAGTGCCACTAGTGTACACTGTGTGAACTGCAGGGGTTACATAAGCACAAGGTCCCCATAAGGACCCACTAAGGTGTCCATATTACTAGGGATGTGCCTGTCTGTAAAGTGTAAGGGTGTCCAAGATTTTCACATCCCTACATTCTCCCCCTGGTGAATTCCTTCCATCCCGGCAAGGAACCTTTCAAAGAGCAATACTGAAAATAAAGCAGTTAAGGCACATCATGCAAGAAACCTTTTCAGAGACCAAAAATATATTGCATTTCTATACCATTACCTTATAACCTCTTCGGGGTAACTCTCCTGAGTAACCCAGGTACAATGGCATAGCTGGAAAGAAACATATTAATAGTAACAGTTTCATTCATGAGCAGGTAAACTTTATCAGTAAATACCTGCAAAAGAAGATACAAGTTAGAGATACTGCATCTCAAACACATCAGTATTCTAGTCCATCAAATAGTCGAACCCACAGTCCTTTTTCAAATGCACTTAGGAGGGTAAAAGGGAAAAATTGGAGGAACCTACCCACGGGCAGGTGTTAACTAAACAGTCCTTGGACCTAACTCCAAGAGGAGCAAAAGAAGAAAAGTCCTTCCCTGAAGAAAGTTCAATCACTGTGGAGGGACTGAAAAATGTAACCGAACACACTCCCAATGGAGCATCATCAATGGAAAAACAAACCACCACCCACCAGTAGACTCAAATCATGTGAAGAAACCTGGCCTTGGTATCTTCATAGGGAATGTAGTATTTGGGATGGGGTTTGTCCACCCATTGTCCATCTCCCAAATAGACTTCAAGGTTGAAATACTTGGTGGGGTTGTACTTGCCACAACTTTTCACTGCATTCTGGAGAATGGTTCGGCCATACCACCATTCTTTCTCAATGGAGCGCAGGTATTGCCAATCTTGCTCACGCCTCACCTTGTCTGGGTTTGTGAGGCAACTGTGGTGTATCTTCTCCTTTCGTAGGATCTCATTGATTAGCCAATTCTCATAAGATGCAGCCACCTTTTCGTACACCCACAGAGGAGCATAGGGCATGAAGTAACCCCAGGTTCGATGGACATGAAAGTTGATTACTCTCTGCACTCTGGACACAGAGGTGAAAACATTGGGATCTGCCCGTCCTGGCAGCACCCAGAAATCTTTTTCCTCCTCGGGACCTATGATAGGAGGAGCGATAAAGCTACGAGGCACTTCTGTAGGAGGACCTGGACCATGCTCAGCTTCTGGAGTCTCCTCATATTATTCCCATCCTGGAACTGGTCCTAAGGGATTGTCATCCTTAGGCTTGGGAATAGCAGCCAGCAAATTCTTTTCCCTCTCCAGGGATATCTTTCCCCACTCATAGTGGTACAACTCAGCCACTTGAGTGCTCTCTCCAGGCTCACTAGGAGTTTGAGGCACAATCACTTTGGGGCAGACAGGATTGGTTGGCTCACTCACCACAGACCTTTTGCTTTGGCACCGAATCTGTGCAGGAACTTCCAGTATGGATTCATCAGCACTGTTCACACTGAATGACATCAGCTTATCCAGCAGATCCTCATCATCCTCCAATATTGGAGGGTCTCGAATGGAAGGTGCTATGGGTGCAATGGGCCCCAATCGGTTGAATGAAAACTTTCTCCAGTCCACATCATGGCCTATGACTGGAGTTGGAGTAGGAACAGCAAGGGCTGTATAAATGGTGACAGTCAAATCCCCACAAGGCTTCGAATCACTGAGCAACACTTTGCGGGATGAAGACTTTGACTCAGAAGAATTAGACCTCACATGAGGAGCGGCAGCTCCTGGAACAACCATAGGAGTTTTGGAAACTGGAGATTCAACCAGCGGGTTCTCTGTTCCAGAATTCAACACATGCTGAAAGTATTCCTCCTCCGAGGATATAAGAACAGCGTCAGGCCTGAAGGCCGCATCAACTTCAGGCGCGTGCCACGCCCTTTCCAGACAGTCCTCTGGTAGCGGTTCTGGTGCAGCCACACAACAAATGGAGGCCCCTATAGCAGAAGGGGTACACACGTCTCCCCCTGGTGCATCCAACACTGTGGTAGACACAACCAAAGGTGTTGGCATCACGGCCATCAAAACATCACACAAGCCCTCAGGCTTCAACTAAGGGGTAGTGGAGCACACATCTGCCGTCCAGCCGGACGGGGTGATTTCACTGACCGCAGCCGCGGTCACGGGCACATCTCCCTCAAGCGGAACCACTTCGGTTGGGGAGGCACAAACTGAATTGAGTGAAGACTCACTGGGTGACTCATCTAGTACGGGTACAGGTACAAAGACCGGCTCTAGCGCGGGCTCTGGGACAAGTTCGGGTGCGGGGGCCGCAGCCGCTGACACCCCCGGGACATCCTCTATGTCTTGGTAGACAAGAATAGTTTTGCCGCTCACCTTGTCCCGTATCTTCTCCACCAATGGAGGTTGATCAGCCCGGTTGAATGGTCCCATCCATAAGCGGGTCTTGCATTGCGAACACACGCCATCCGGGCCCTCCAAGGCGTTGGGCGCTTCCATATCACACACGCCACAGGCCGGAATCATCATTCCCCTTTCGGTTGGGGTAAAGGTACCCTGGTATACATACTGCCGCTCGGGCTCCACCCGGGTAGTATCACAGGGCAAAGGCTCCATAGTAGGCTCCGGAACCTCTGGTTCAATAGCAGGTTCAGCCGCAGGCTCAACAACCGGTTCAGCAACGCACTCAGCAATTGGTTTGTCCACACACCTATCTGACTCAGCCGAGTCTAACAGCATGGAAACCAAATTCAATATGGCAGCGGTACTATCCTCCAGGGTGGGACGTCGCGCCATAGCTCGGGTAACACCCCCTTGGGATAATGCCTTTTTTTACTTTTTCGCGCGTTTCCCTTCTTAACCCATGCAGGGCAGGGCGTTGGCTCTGGAGGTTGCGCAACACAAAATTCCTTCACAGCAACTTTTCCTACACGAGGTGGTATAGGTGGCGGTGAAGGTGATGGTGTAGTAGGGCAACTGTCCACCAATGATTCTGTTCCCAGGGCCAAACAAACAGGTTCCTCAGCTAGCATAAAGTCATTAAAGTCTATGGCATCAGCAGCTAGGAATGGATTTAGCCCAGGGGTAGACATTTTAATTTCAGCGTACTCTGTGTCATTGATACTACAGCCCTTTTTCCCATAGGCTGGAGCTATAGTAAGATTCATCTATCATCGGATCCTCACACTCAGAAGTCAAATTAAGCAATGACAGAGGAGGGGGACTGCTCATAGGCTGGGCAGACTTAGGCAGGCTCTGATACCGGCACGGACACCCCTCTGCAGAGACTCCCATAGGGTATACCTTGGAAGGCCATGTGTCACTGCTAGGTTCGGCAGGGACCCAATACAAGACCCGGACAAATCCTTTCTCATCAGACGGTTCTTGTGCAACATATTCAAAAGCATTAAATATGGGGTTGCCCCTTAAGGAATGATTCACAACCTCTATAGGGCACCCCTCTGGGACATTATCCACTACAAACGTGTAGTCAGGATCCGCTCCCAAGGACCAGTCCCACAATGCTGCTTCAGACAGGGGAGCCATTATGCTTTTGCTGTGACCGAAATGTGTGAGGGATACACGCTCACAATATAATCAGTAGGCACACCGCTCGGGGAATAAGAACTACAGACTTTCCCCGCCTAGGTGCCTTTTTCCTACTGAGTCCGCACACGCAGCGCCTGTCACACTAGGCCGCGTGCGATGTTACAGTTAAACCCTTTTCAAGCCCCACGTACCGGGCGCCAAAATGTAGCGCTATAGTAAACTGACTTGGGCTAGGGCCGTTTACTCTACTTTACTTGGTGGGCTGAGACCACCGATGAGCTCTCTTTCTCAGGGGTAAGCCCTCGCAGCGGGGTGGAGGCAAGGGTGTAGTGTAACTGTAACCTGATGCGATAGCACAATGATGGGCGCCAGTAGTTCTTTAACAGTTTAACCAAGAACAGTATTTATTGAACAAGAGCACATAGATCATTTAGCACATTGATCCACAATGGAGTATAGAAATTACACAGCAGCATAAAGGAAGCATATACTCACAGCACGTATAGGCTGAATCCCCACAGGCTAGGGAATATACAGCAGAGAGTAAGTTGACAGCATGTGATGGGTATTGCCCGGTTTTCAGGATATCTTCCAGTGGCAGACTAGGGGAACTCCTGACATCCCTATCTCAACACTTGGTTCCCTACTCTGGGTCAGTAATACCCTGGGATCTTAATCCCTCTAATCTCCTCGGCGGAGCCTTGAGCTGCTCAACTATTTAACCTCTCTATCACTCCTAGAGCGATCTATAAAACGAGTATAGCTGTCTAATTACTAGGGCCAAGGCGCCTAGTTACATAAGCACAAGGTCCCCATAAGGACCCACTAAGGTGTCCATATTACTAGGGATGTGCCTGTCTGTAAAGTGTAAGGGTGTCCAAGATTTTCACATCCCTACATATTCATCAATTAACTTAAGTGCATTCCACACATCTTTTGCTGTAGATTCTTTCCTGATGGGAATCAGTTGATCATCTTCCACCAATAGGCTAATAGCTGCTTTCTTTTATCCCAATCTTTAGGATTGTTTTCTGGTTTCTCTGTGCTGAGTACCTCCCACAGGTCATCCTTGCATAAAAGCATTTCCACCTTAAATTTCCATAGCTGATTATTCAGCTGTTATTCAGCTTTGCTATGCCTGACCTGAACTCCAGACTAGCTGCCATTTTACCATGTGCTCAGCTTCTTTCTGTCTCTCCAGAGATTCTCAGGATCACCAGTGGTTCTGTGATCTGGGCCCATAACCTGTTAGCAGAGAGCTGATCTGAACTGCATGTGAAGCTTCTCTGTAAGGGAGGACAGACTAGGGTTGCCACATTTCAATAAATTTGGGGTTGGGGTCACGGCGTGCGATTGGCCAGGCGGCGAAGAAAAGGTACATTTTTAGCAAATTGGGGAGGGCCAAGGGATTTAGTTAGGGATATTACAAATTTACCGGCAGCTAAATTGCAGGTAAATTTGTAATAGTGGCCACGGCCTTAGCGGGTGTTTTACCGGCTAGGCCACTAAAATAATGGCTGGCTAGCAACCCTAGGACAGACACACCAACTTCTGTGTGAACAGTAACTTGGTTGCTTTATAGAACTCAGCATAAACAAATCAGCAAAACATGTCTGCAACAGGAACTTTTCATAGAGAGCATACACAGGAAGAGGAAGAAGAAAATCACACAGGGTTACAGGTCAAACATGACATCACATTGCTAAGCAACAATAGACCCTCCCTGCATTAAGTGACATCTACTGGAACAATCTCTGTCTGTTGTTTTCCAACACGAGTTGCTAAATTTTTCAAGATATTGGACATTTCAGTCCTGTGTCTCCAGCATATATTTAATGGCACAAGGTTTATTCTCTGCTGGTATTTGTATGCCCAAATTTCACCTTCACCAACAGTAACAGACAGATTCCAATAATTAAATAAATAAATAACAGTCTGCATGGTTTTTTAAATAGTTTTTTCTTTTACTGAAAGACATTGGCAGAAAATACATCTCATGTGCCATGAGTTAAAGGGTTTTCCTCCTTTGAAAAATATGCTCCTAAATATCCCAAATAATCAATAAAGTGGCAGAATTTTGAGTCATAATGCTCAATAAATGATTGTTTAATTATTGAATTGATTATCTTTTAATGGAAAACATCCCACCCTCATGAGGGACCAAGGTACAAGATCTTATTAGGGAATTTAAAGGAAAACTATACCCCCAAAATAAATACGTAAGTTATGATTACCCAATGGCACATACTACTAGAAAAGTATATTATTATGAAAATGGTTTATTTAGATGAAGCAGGGTTTTACATATGTGCTGTTTTATGCAATATCTTTTTATAGAGACTTACATTTGGGGGGTATAGTTTTCCTCAATTCATAAGCATTGCAGTTTTTAATCGAATAGTCTCACAAGAACACAAAATAGCTGACTTTGACTATATATGAGCAAAATAACAAAATATAATTATAATGAAAGAATTTGAAATTTGAAAGATTCTTTTATTTTCAAGCAATCAAAACAAAATACACATCACTAGTCAAAATTGTTGGTGATTTATAGAAGGTTTTTAACATTATTTACAAACAAAAGCCCTGAAACTAAGGGGGGATTTATCAAAGGTCGAGTTGTGTTTTCCTGAAAAATTTGAATTTTTCATAGGTAGTTTTCAGTCAAAAACTCAAACTTTTAAGTTAAGTTTTAGAAGTTTGTGAGGTTTTTTAAACCTCGAATGAACAACTCAAATTTTTATCTATTTAAAGGGAAACTAAAGTCTAGAATAATTATAGAAATGCTGTATTTTGTATACTAAGCATTAACATGAACTTACTGCACCATAAGCCTAATTAAACAAATGATTTATGCTTTCAAAGTTGGCCACAGGGGGTCACCATAATGTAACTTTGTTAAAGGAGAACTAAACCATAAAAATGAATATGGCTAAAACTGCCATGTTTTATATACTGAATTTATTGCACCAGCCTAAAGTATCAGCTTGTCAATAGCAGCTCAGTAACTGACAGCAGCATAGAGCATGTGCAGTGAATCAACAGAAAAGAAGATGGGGAGCTACTGGGGCATCTTTGGAGGCACAGATCTTCTCTGATAAAGGGCTGTGGTTGACTTGGACTGGTACTGAAGCCCAAAACATAATTTACAACATTTGTAGCCTACTTCTTTAGTTTACCTTTCCTTGTCCTTTAAACATCTTTGCAAGACCAAGACCATGCACATGCTCAGTGTGGTCTGGGCTGCTGCTTAGGGATCGTCAAAATAGCACAAGTCAAATAATATCTGCCATAGAAGCTTTTACAGCAAGACTGATTAATAATCAGAATATGAAGACTGCATTGAGTCCTGTGTAGTGATGTGATCTAATGTGGATTTTATAGTTTTTGTATTGTTTAATACAAACTTTCTCTAACTCTCCAGAACCAGTGACTGCAGCAAAATCCTCCAAATAGAATCCCAGTTTATATTTTTTAAATCAGGCTCCATGATCTTTGTCCCTGCAGCTGGAGTTTGTAAAGTCAAAAATAAAACACCATTTTTTTAAATTAACTGAAAAAGAAATCTCCAATATACTTCAATTAAAACATCTGTAAATTTTTTATAAGAAACCTAACTGTATGCAGTGAAATTTCCCCTTCATTTACTATACTTGCTCTGACTGCTGCAGATATGAATCTCTACATGGTCACCAGCTGTTTTACAGGGAAACAAACAAAGCTCGAGTTCTGGGAAGTCCATCCCCCCTGCTGTTTGAAAGTATGATTGTTTCCCTGCAGTTAGGGACCGTCTGCAGAAGTCAGAGCAAGTAAATGAAGGGATAATCTCACTGCATACAGTCAGGTTTCTTATAAAAACGGTAGACATTTTTTAATTAAAGTATATAGGTTTCTTTTTCATTAAAGAAAGTAAAAATAGGATTTTATTTTTGTGCCTTTACATCAAGAAAAAGCTGGAATGGCAAATTCGAGGTGAACAACCATAAAACTCAAATTAATTTTCCTCTGGAAAAAACTCAAATTGCTCAAATTAATTGAGTTTTTGGGGGCGAAACCCACTAAAAAAAACCTGAACATCATGAAGGCTATTAACATCCTCATATGGTTCAAGGGATCTCTGCCATTGACTTCTACATGATCTTGACAGGTTTTAGCTGGAGTATTTTTGGATTTGAACTATTTCCAGCTTGGGTATAATATATCTTCAAAATTCGATGTTTTTTTAACCCAAAAATGTTTTGACTGAAAACTACCTATGAATAATTCGAATATTTCTGGAAAACACAACTCGACCTTTGATAAATCTGCCCCATAATGTAAATAGGTGATCTTACGGCAACAAGTGCAACATTTCAAAACAAATTGGACTAAAGAATGGCAGATGTTTTGTATTCATGTAACATAATCAATCTGTTTCAAATTTGTTCTCCAAAGTAGATTTAATTTACTCTTTAAATTGTTTGCAATTTTGTCTCCAGTTTGAGATTTATCACAGTGTCTACTTGCCACTGACTTTTTTTTTGCATGTTAAAAAGCTGGGATTGGGTTGTAGAATAGTATGTATGTGCCGCTATTTACTCACTTTGAAAAAATGCTTCATGCAGGGGAATACTTATGCTGGAACAGTTTTGTCATCTCTCTTTACACAGTTATCCCTGCTGCGGAATATTTAATTTCCTCTTTAGCTGGCAACATTTCCTGTTACTCAGATCAGTTCCTAGAGAATCTAGGCCACATCCTCTTCTAACATCTAGCAAGGGAATTGCAAAAAATACAACCCACAAACAAGTTTATAGAATAATTGGCCCAGTCCATGGCTAAAGTTGTTCAGTCAATTAAAAAAGAGAGAGATGCTGAATTTAGCAAATTCACAGTAGCTCTGATAAATATAGCTACATTTTAGCATTCATCAAACCATTTTAATTTGTGGAACCAACTGTGCACCTTTCCATTAAAGTCAAAGTTTGCACTTTTAAATTGTTTCAATATTGCTTCATGTTTATGTTTTATTTATATTACTTATATATTAACATTTTAATTTTTAAAATGTGCTTCATAAAACTAAACTTCATTGCTCCACATCACCAGCAGGTAACTTTAATTTCATTGCATAAAGCAATTTCTTTAATAACAGTTGTAAAAAGCCATATCAGCACTGTTTGTGTCCCCACATTCTATGTCGCACCTGTCTCCACCAGATGGAGCTTGTGGTGACTGGAATCACAGAGGGAGAGCTGCAATAAAAAAATGTAAACATAACAAAAGGTTAAATATCAACAACAGGTATATCGCAAAATGGTCAGAATAACTTCTAATCTTTTTGATGATTTTCTTTCATTTCTTCTCACACCTGTGATCCCCCTGCACACTTTATACAAAATGCTAATGGGGCACCAGCACTGTGTCATTGTATGTAGTACATATTAGAGTGGTCCTGATAGGTTTCCCTGTCTCTTGCTCTGTTCTGTCTTCCACATGCTCCGTGTGTGCCCTGCTCTGCCTGTGTGTGCCATACGCTGCCTGCGTGTGCCCTGCTCTGCCTGTGTGTGCCCTGCTCTTCCTGTGGAGCATAGGCCTGGTATTTGTTCTAGGGGTTTGTTAGCATTTGAAAATAAAGTATTGTTAAGGGCCCCTTAGGTGTTTAATCATGTGCTGGGGGTGCTGTGTTATCCAAGGGGAAGAGGAGGCATATGGACTTAAGGGTATGTCTTATTATGAATTTTTTTTTCACATATGATTAATTGATATCCCTGCAGTGAGCACCAACCATTTTTTTTTTTGGTGTGCTACCACAATTAATGTGGACATGATCTTGTGGTAACATGGGTGTGGTTTAAAGTGGGTGCGGTTTAAAAACAGGAAGTGGTCGACACTGGCTTCCATTATCAGCCCTCCACTATGTAGTCTGGAAAAAATTCGGCCCTCGGTACCACAGAAGTTGGACTGCACTGGAATATGCTATTATGAAGATATCTTTGAAAATTGTTGGTCCAAATGAATTAGCATCATCAACTGGTGCATTTCTGACTTTATACAGTATATACAGTAGAACGTGATAATACTAAGATAGACTTGTTTATGAGCCCTTTTAAAAACAAAATGTGTAATGTCAAATTGTCAAATAAGGGATTTTTTCAGAAATAAAAGTTTAGGCTTTGCTGTATTAGGAACACCAAGATGAAAGCTTTTGCTTTTGCACAAATATAAATTTAAAACAGCTTCCATACCTATTACTGAAATGCTCAACATCATTTCCCCTTTTAACTGTCCTGATTGTAATATTTTCAAATCAGGTATTTTACAGAATCAGATATTTTGATTCAGAGAATTTGAGTTAGCTTGCAGGATTCCATGTTCAGTCCTCAGCAGCCTCCAACAGCAACAGTTTTCAAGAATGAAAGAATGCAAAGCAACATAAATGCAAATTTAAATCTATTAATGAGTTAAAACAGGGGCAGGATTCAAATGATTCTCAGCCACTGAGAATTAAGACATACCAAGTATGTCAAGTGTCATGCAATCAACACAAGTTGTATGGTCAATACACAGGGAGGCCCATTTATCAACATTTTCATTTTAGTGGTTTTAGAGGTTTTTGAATCCACAAATAGACTCATTTTCGCTAAAACCATGAATGCCATGTCATTTATTAAAAATTTATTATAAAATACAAACGGGGAAAAAAAGAAACACTCAATGATGCACTAAAAATTCAAAGATCTCTAAAACCTCCAAAAATTCTAGTTTTTGGACAATGACTCACTGACTTCATCGCAAAGTTTGCAAACAAATGGCTTTTGTGAACATTCGCAGTGTATGTAATTAAATTTGGCAAGCGCAAAGTCCTTTTAGCGGCAAAATATTGAATGAAACTCCAGAGAAGGTGTTAATGCTAAACCTTTGCTTAGCGAAAATGCGCACTGTAATATTAAGCAGTGACTGATTGAAGTTGCAAGCAGTGCTAAATATTCACAAAGACACCATTTTATTTAAAGCTTTGACTTTTATTTATATTCCCCCTTAATAAAAAGGTCCAAAAGGATCAGCAAGGCTCCCATTGACCTATGGGTCCTCTATAAACCTGAATTTTTCATGGAAAAATAAAAACTCAAATTTTGTAGAGATATATCATATCCCAAATCTGAATCTAAAAATACGCCATCTCAAACCTGTCGAGGTCATGTAGAAATCAATGGCAGATGTCCCTGAAGTTGTTTCTTGACATCGTGATCTGTGCTGGATAATCCAAAAAAAATTGGGTTTTTTTGTCCATTAATCTAAAAAAAGTTTGAAAAAATCAAGTTTTCAGAGTGTCAATCATATGATAAGAATTGATGTTTGATTTTTGTAGCTCTGATTTTTTTCAAGAAAAATTATTCATAAATGAGTTTAATTCGTGAAAGGAAGTTTGGTTGACTTTGTTGTTATAAAAAAAGTAAGATTAATTTGAGTTTTAGTAGATCAGCCCCTAAATGGCTGTGTTGTTCAGGCAGTGTCATTCTGTGACTACAAAAGAAAATAAAGTACTGTCTTGCATAAAAAACGGAAAAGGACAGAAATTACACTGTGCTAAGCCAATGAATAAAGTACAGCTGCAACAACACACGTGGATCCACAGGTCCACTTACAATAGAAATAGTTGCAAAATGAAGTGCTCCGAAACTTTTGCTTCTTCCTTAGGAAAATCTGTAAAGCTGAAAGATTGCCCAATAGTGTGAACATGTTGGGGAAAAGAGAGCCATCACACTAATGAGATCTACTTACACAGAGTATTCAAAAACAGCACATGTCAATACCGGAAACTTGCTTCCAATACCGGAACTGTACTGGCTGTTACTGCACCTATGTACAATGCCTCCAATAGAGAATTCTGCTAAGCCATTCGTCTCCCCAGCGCATACAAGAAATACTCACAATGTCGTTTGCATGTCTTACAGTGCTCTCTGATCTCCCTTTTTCTTTGCAGATTCGCCGATTTAAATTTCCGCTCCTCTCCCTCTCCAGAATCTGTATCTGAAATACCGATCTGCCTGAACTGCAGGTGGACTGCAGATGAGAGAGCTAAGCGAGCAGTGAAAGGGAGATGAGCGGAGATTGGATAATATTATTATAAAGTTGTGGGGGATCTTTTTTCCCATAAAAATGATCAATGCACCAGAGGCCACCTCTTACAGGAACAGAACTTTCCAGCATACGTGGTTCTTCATGGTAAAGGTGATGAGGTTGTGGAATGTTGTGATGGTAGATTCTATTAATGCCTTTAAGAGTTGCTTGGATGCTTTCGTGAACAAGCATAATATCAAAGGCTATTGTGATACTATAATCTACAATTAGCATAGATATTGGTATATATAGATAATATATTTGAGTGTATAGATAGGTTTTTTATGAATGTATGTGTGTGTGTGTATATATATATATATATATATATATATATAATATACTATATAAAACACACAAGGGAAAGTTGTGCTCACCACTATTTTTTAAAACCATTAGGCGGGGTGCAATGAGGCTGTGACCACAAAATACATATAGTCAAATACAAGAGTCCTCTGCACTCAACCCATTATCAATATATTTAAGACAGCGACATTTTGTGCATACTGCTACTAAAAATGCCTTACCCTTTAAACAAAACAGGGATTGTTTGTCCATATATTGCAATATATTTAAGCTGGCCAACTACGTCAAAGTCATCCCATATCTGGCCAGTCCTATGCTCAATTTTATCTGATTCATTAAGAATTCTATTGCTTCATTATACATTTTACAAAGGGACTAGGTATTACCTGCAACTTAACTTGCTGCTTTCAAAGTAAACCTCCATACTTGGCTGCCCTTTTATTAGACACCAGTGGGATCACCTGACTATAGCTGGGAAGGGTGGGAGCTACAACATAGAGCTGGTCACTGCTCCTGTATAAACTATAACAAACAAGGGAAAGTTGTGCTCACCACTATTTTTTAAAACCATTAGGCGGGGGTGCAATGAGGCTGTGACCACAAAATACATATAGTCAAATACAAGAGTCCTCTGCACTCAACCCATTATCAATATATTTAAGACAGCGACATTTTGTGCATACTGCTACTAAAAAATGCCTTACCCTTTAAACAAAACAGGGATTGTTTGTCCATATATTGCAATATATTTAAGCTGGCCAACTACGTCAAAGTCATCCCATATCTGGCCAGTCCTATGCTCAATTTTATCTGATTCATTAAGAATTCTATTGCTTCATTATACATTTACAAAGGGACTAGGTATTACCTGCAACTTAACTTGCTGCTTTCAAAGTAAACCTCCATACTTGGCTGCCCTTTTATTAGACACCAGTGGGGATCACCTGACTATAGCTGGGAAGGGTGGGAGCTACAACATAGAGCTGGTCACTGCTCCTGTATAAACTATAACAACAAGGGAAAGTTGTGCTCACCACTATTTTTTAAAACCATTAGGCGGGGGTGCAATGAGGCTGTGACCACAAAATACATATGTCCTAGTCCCCTTTGTAAAATGTATAATGAAGCAATAGAATTCTTAATGAATCAGATAAAATTGAGCATAGGACTGGCCAGATATGGGATGACTTTGACGTAGTTGGCCAGCTTAAATATATTGCAATATATGGACAAACAATCCCTGTTTGTTTAAAGGGTAAGGCATTTTTTAGTAGCAGTATGCACAAAATGTCGCTGTCTTAAATATATTGATAATGGGTTGAGTGCAGAGGACTCTTGTATTTGACTATATATATATATATATATATATATATATATATATATATATAATATATATATGCACTGGGGTTCATTGGAGGGGTTGAACTTAATGGACATGGTCTTTTTTCTCAACCCAACTTTACTATGTAACTATATATATATATATATATATATAAACCAATTTTCAACTTGAGTTAGTCAAATATTGGAATGTCTTACATATTTTTTTGATGATAAAAACACATTGTACTTAATATTTCCATTATACTGTACTGGTGGCTATTGTTTTGCTTTTATGACAATATAATTACACTGTATATCATTACATTCCACTGTTATGCCTTCTAATGCATTATTGTTGTCATCTCTATGAAATCCTACTGCCCCCATCATATATCTTGCTCCCCTACATAGTTATGTCTATGGGAAAGGGAAGTGCTAAATAAACTTGAGTGCATACATAGCTGAGGGTCAACTGGACAACAAGTATTCACTAATGTAATTTGTGCCAAATGACTTTTGTGTATTATAAAAACATAGTAATACCCCTTTTTGTAAAATATTTTCCTCCGTGAACTGTATATATGGCAATGGTGATAGTGAATATCCTTATATTTAAGTGGAACACTTCTCCCTCTATAAACTTATATAAGTGTGAGAAAAGAAGTTTTGAAATATAGAAATGTTCTTTTACTTATGTAATAGGTGTATGGGTCAGGGGGTACTCCCATTCTTACTCTTGTTAACTAGCTAGCTACTGTTGTCAAGACCTTGACAAGTGTTCTAACTCCCAGTAAGTCCTGGTAGGCACTAATATAAGTTGACTCAGTATCTTCCTGTGGGCCCTCGCTTATAAAATTGAGGAAGGGATACCACTCGGGTATGGACACATAGCATTCACTTTTTCTCAAATAAATTTGGGCACCAGTGGTTCTAAAAAATAATGAATCAATTTAGTTATCACATGATGCACTTCAGGATGCCAATCTCTTTCAATTTGCAGAGTTTGCTCAGTTGATATAACAAGCAAGTGGCAACAGGACAGTTACATAGAAAGCACTCACAATCTTTCATGGTCACCAACTCCCCATCCCTAGGCGAAGCCTGTAGAGGTGTATTGCTCAAGAATCTACCTCAGCCTGACCTCTCTGGTTCCTATAATGGCAGCAGAGATGTCGCAGGGTACTAACCCCTCACTAAACTCCTTGTTGGAGCCTTAGATGCTCACTAACTTTCCTGATCCTAACTGTCACTCCTAGAGTGACCTATAAAAATTTCTGTCCTGACACTTATGTCTCCTATACTGAGATCTACCCCACCTCTGACAGCAACACCCCACTTCCTTCAACTACTGGGTGCACTTTAAAGGGGCAGAGGGCATGTGGACATCCCTTTTTATAACCTCACGGTACTACTCCCCCTCCCCTCTGGGAAAAAGGATCCAGCCTTGCTGGCCAACTCAAACCCTGGGGATTAAAATTTTTTACCCTCCTACACTTGGATATTTAAGATCACTTTGAAGCAATTATGTTGTATCTAATAGTTTATGGTGTATG
This sequence comes from Xenopus laevis, assembly GCF_017654675.1. Lineage (NCBI taxonomy): Eukaryota > Metazoa > Chordata > Amphibia > Anura > Pipidae > Xenopus > Xenopus laevis. The sequence goes on along the minus strand of NC_054379.1, from coordinate 52,116,419 downwards.
GATATGTTTTTTTCAAATGTGTATAATAGAGATGTTGCACCAGCAACTGGACAAACAGATGTTATTCTGTTAGTGCAAAGATTCATGCATTATAGTCCAGATAGCAAATCATCAGCGTAGCATCAAACCAAATTCTTTCAAAATGCATAAAAAGTCCAAAGGGTCGAAGCCATATGGCTACCTTTAACATTACATACTATTTCTGGAAGGAAACTTTACTTTACACTTATTTCATCCTTGTATTATGCAAACCGAAGACTGATATCCAAGTAACTGGTTTGATATTAAATATATTAGCCTAAGTTTACTGAGGAACCAATCCTGGTCAGTAATACAGTTGACAAACATTTCATTCAAATGCATAGAATTTGTCTTTTTGTCTCTTTCTATAGTATATATATATATATATATATATATATATATATATATATATATATATATATATATATATATATATATATACTGTATATATATATACACACACACACATGGGTATGGGACCTGTTATCCAGAATGTTCAGAACCTGGGGTTTTCTAGATAATAGATATTTCTGTAATTTGGACCTTAAGTCTAATAAAGTAATTTAATCATGAAATAAACCCAATAGGCTGGGTTTGCCTCCAATAAGGATTAATTATACCTTACTTTGAATCAAGTACAATGAAATGTTTTATTATGAAGGAGAAAAAGGAAATAACTTTTAAAAATATGAATTATCTGGATAAAATAGAGTCTATGGGAGGCAGCCTACCTGTAATTCGGAGATTTCTGGGTAATGGGTTTCCTGTTGTATTGTATATGTGTGTGTGTATATATATATATAATATATATATATATATATATAATGGCTCAAAAGAAGCTAGCACACACAGGACTTATGGAGAAAATAAGGTTTTTATTTTAACAGAAAAAGACTAACGTTTCGATCAGGTCCCTAGCCTTCTCAATATATATATATCTATCCCTATTATATCCATATATCCATATATATATATATATATATATATATATATATAATATATATATATATATATATATATATATATATATAATATATATATATATATATATATATATTTATAATCTACAGTCTGGTCATTTCCCAATGGGACCAGACTGTAAATTATATCCTTATTTGGGTCTGCACTTCCGCCGCTGCTCAGTACTTCCGTCTCCCTGCAGCTGTACTGTACCTTCATTCTTGCCCCCACTCCCATCTGACTGCCAGGAATAAATGTTACCGGTACTTACGCAGCACACGCAGCACAGAACGCTCCTCCTTTCCTGGGAGCTGTGCTGTCAGCCGTGACGTCTAAGGAGGCTGGGTTTTCACCTTATGTGGCGCAGATTCCCTCCCCCTCCTGTTAGGAGCAGCGCCGCTTGTTTAGTGCTGAGTGACTGCTGCAGCCTGACACAGTGCTCGGGCTGCCAAATAGCCCTGCTGCTGCTGCTTCTAATGAAATGGCAACGCAGGCAGGGCAGGCTCTCTAATAGCAGCAGCAGAAAGGCTTGTACTCCAAAAGAAAATAATTGGGGGAATGATCAGCGCAGAGGTTGTTCCTGGGCACATTTGGGATAGGCTGGGATTGAGGGGGTCTCGCGGAATAGATGGAAGCAAATAAAACAAAGCCCTCTATCCCCTAGGCATGGAACCTTTCTCGCTGCTCAGATACTGGCCCTCATTGCTTCGGTCTCATGTCTCACTCCGCCCCCGCACATCCACGTCTGCTCCCTCATCCTATGATGCCTTACTGCTCTCCCTTTCCTATTCCCATTATCTCTCTCACACCCCGTCTCAAGTTTCGCTACCTGCCTCTCCATTTTCACTCTGTCTAGGCCCCCTCTTCGATCTCCCTCCCCCTCACATGGTCTATCTCTGTTCTTGCCCCCCCTTCTTTTCCACAGTCCCTCTCTCTCTCTCTCTCTCTCTCTCTCTCTCTCTCTCTCTCTCTCTCTATCTCTCTCTCAACTCTTGTTCCCCCTCCCACCTTCAATCTCCCTCCTTCCCTGGCTTTTCTCCTATGATGTTAACCATGGCAGGCAAGAAGGCAAGGGGAGAAAAAACTAGCAATTCAACTACAGGTACTGTCGAACAGCAAATGGGACAGAAGCAAAACAGACTAATTTTATATTTCATAAAGCAAAGCCAGACATCATTATGAATCAGGACACTGCACCTAGAAATTGTAGATTATAATGCATAATGTACCCCCTGCTATAATTTATAAAGATATTAGAAGTCACCTCGGAGTTATGTGACCTGTATAAAAGCACTCGGCCTTCGGCCTCGTTCTTTTATATGGTCACATAACTCCTCGGTAACATAATATCTTTATAAATTACAGTAGGGGGTACATTATCCACTATATATATATGAATAGATTTTCACTTTCTCTCAGCTAAAACTTTTTTCTACACACTTAAGATACTTCAAGACAGCCAAAGAGTGCAAATGTTTATGATTTTTATTTTAAAGCATCAAATAAAAAAAAATATCCACACACATTCTCAACAACTCATACTTAGCTTGGTATAGTGGCAATAGTCACCCCAGCATTGTCACTGTGTTTAATTCTGCTTTTATTATCTTTTTAAGTTAGTTACATAAGAGGTTGATACCAGAATACGTCATTTTAACATTCCTATTTCCAATATGTATTCTAAAGATTATCATTTTATATTCAAAATAGAAACATCGAAAACTTACCTACAGGGTAGTCAAGGAGTCCTGCAAGAAGTTGAAAACTGAAAGGATAATCGGCTCCCCTTTAATATTTAAGGGGAAGATATTTCGTTTTAACCCCCTTTGTAGGATATGTCAGCACAACAACATTCGAGATTAGTAAATGTAATGGAATTGCTGTATAATAGTTTGGTGCTTTCAAGTTATTAACATATTTATGAAGCACCAATATATTCCATAAGCCTCTATATTTGTCCTATAAGAATTTTTTTTCTTAACAGATATAGCTCCTACAATGTTTACATTCCTATTCAACCTTAATTTTATGTTGCATGTAGTATTTTAAATTGGTTAGGAAAAGGAATATCTATACACATCTCAGGGGCTAGTGTCATCTAACAGATTTTTCCATCAACTTGATATACAAATGCTATATTTCAGATATACTGCTTACTTTTATCAATCTGTTACTTTCACCATAGAACAAATCTTAATGCATATACAGTTTTGGCCAGGGAAAAAATGAACATTCTGAATCCAAAGAGTATTTACAGTAGGCAGTTGGTCTAAGTGAAATGCACTTTCTGTGTGTACTAAAAAACTTATACTCCCAAAAGAACAGTTAAAGCAAAATGTTTTGCTGAACCTTATTCATAGTTTATTTCCTAGCATATAACAAGCAGTGACTAACTAAACTAGGGATGCTCAGTGTGACTAAGTAACCAAATAAATAATTATTTATTTACAATCTTTTGTCAAACAAAAATGAAACTTTTTTTAGGTAACATAACTAATAAAGGAAGTAAGAAAAGGAAACATCACATAAATAATTTACAAAGGTAAAATTATGGTACAGTCTATGATATATCAACATCAGTTCCATTCAAAGATCTGTGGAACGCAACCCCAGGTAAACAACTCATCAATGAAAATGCATAGATTTAATAAAGTGTGGTGTATGGAACTGTGTATGGACAGTTCAACAAAAGCCTTAACAGGGCAAAACTGCCTCATTTAACTTAAGAGAAAGAAAGAATAATGGAATAAACATTTATACCGTAATCCCATTTGAGTTTCCATTAATATATAATTTCCTTATTAAATTCTATCTGTACATTAGATGTTCTTAAAAAATCGGTTTATTAAAAAACACTCTGAAAGTTTATTAAAAAGGAGTATACTAAAAATGAATAATGTTTTTTAAAGAATTTTGTGGTAATGTTCTACAATTCTATTTACAGACACAGTTACAAAACACAACTGTATTCATCCAACAAAAATATACGACAAAAACAAAGTACAGTAAAAACAGTCATAAATCAGCAAGGGATTTTGCTACAAACGAAATACTCCACGCATCCATCATGTTACAGTAAACCAGAATAAGGCATTACATGCTTCACTAAGCAGCTGTTAGATTAAATGAAAACCATGTTGGTAATTAACACACCAGGATTCTAGAAGTATAGTAAAAGTGTGTTGTAGTACATTATAAAAAATGATCTCTTTTATTTTCCATTTATGACTTTCAGACATACATTTCTATACACAGTTATATTTCCTTTTCTGTATTTCTGCATTCTAAATAAAGAATAAGCAATTAAAATCTGTTCCTATTTTATAGAAAATATCTCATGATATAATTGTATAATAAAGTACCATACTGATTGTGACCAGATTATTATCTTAAAATGCAAAAGAGTTTATAAAGTCTAAAGTGTCTCACGGTTACCTGAAGTATTTTTGAAATAGGTACTTTATAGGCCCTAGTTTTTGGGAAAACAAAAACATACATCCTATATATATATATATATATATATAAAGGATGTATGTTTTTGTTTATATATATATTTATTAAAAAATGATCCTGGTAAATGAAACATAGAATAAAAAATATTTGCTTTGATGCATATCATATGACACATTGCATGAAGATGTCAAAGGAAACACAGTTATATGTAGTTGACTGACACATTGTGAATTCATAAATGAGTAAAAGTCACTTGCACTTTATGGTAACGTTTCAATCAGCTCTTGGTTCTTGTGCTTTGGTAATATAAATAATTTATTTTATAAAATCAATAGGCCATAGACTGATGCTTAATACAATTAATATGTTAACGAATATGCTGATTCTTTTGTAATGAAAATACTGCCGATAAATTGGCATACTTTACTTTGGGAAGCCCTTCATAGATATATTGCTGTAACCTAGTCTTCATTCAAAAATGATGGTGGGATGTTTTCATATGAAACAGAAAAATATATTGTACATATCTGGAATGCTCGGAAGCACGATGCCTTAAAGCTACTTAAAAATTAAAGCTACTTAAACATTTTTTTTGTCACCAACATGGATTTATGCTAACTAAGATACTGCCATATTAGTACAGAGAAAAAGCAAATTTGTCAAATAGGTCTCTAAGTAAAATGCCATTGCCTTTTTTTTGGAGCTTTCTAGAAAGCCAGGCTCTGGATAATAGATCCCATATGTTTATCAGCTGTTTATGGAAAAAATCCCTGAACTATCCATTGAAAAATGGTTCTTAACCACTTAAAGGCACTTGTTTTTACAGACAATAAGGTGCAGATTTATCAAGAGTCAAATAGTAAATTTGAGTGTCAAAATTCACACATTGGAATTCTAATCCTCCAATTCGAATGTAAATTTGAATGTGAGATTTATCACACCTTGACCATGGAAACAGTCCTAATTCGAGAATTTGGCAAAAACCTGCCGAGCTAATTTACAAGTCAGAGGTCCATTGAGCTATTTGGAGATGTTAATAGCCAAAAGTTTTTTTCTGGAGAAAAACTCAATTCATACAAATCAATTCTGAAATTAATAAGATTAGATTGATTATTAGACATTCAATTTTTTTCTTAAATAACCTCCAAGTCGAATTGTGAGTATATATTCGAATTTAAAAAAATTGGACCCTTGATAAATGGGCCTCTACGTGTAGCTGTTTACAACTGAACTTTCAATGGCTAATATATGATTCACACTGATCCTTAAGGCCTGCATAAAATTAAATTAAATTTAATTAATAAACTGCTTTGCATTTTCAAACTAAAATTATTGTGAGTAAAGGCACTCAATTATTGCAATGGCACCGGGGATAATGACAGCATTTTGGCTGCTTAATTTGTTTGTTTCAAAACATGCAAGTATTTGGGCATTTTGTTGAAGTATATTTGGGGCATGTAAAACATGATGACCTAAACAGCAAAATCTGTAGCATTGTCCTTTTTAATGGGCATGTGTATTTAAACCTCTAAATATTCTAAATGTACCTTTCATTTATACAACACTTTTTTCATTGTGCTAGTTTAAGCTTAAAATGATAACCAAGGGCATAATATCAATTATGTATAGTATGTTATTATATATTTCTGGTATTCTATAATGGGTGCGTGTATTGGTGTGTGGGAACAAAGTGCTTTGATCTTTTACCCTAAAACTCAAGAGATAACATTATCTTCCTCGTAAACTCAGTTTCTCAATTTTTTTGTACACAGGTAATATATATAGAAATGTTTCTTGCCAGGAAACAGACATAATTGGCAGAACTATTAACTAACCATTACCAATGCATGATATTGGGCTTACATTGGATTAGTCCATATCAATTCAAAACAAACATTAGTAAAGGCATTTTGTTGGCAAAATGAAGACGACAGAAACAGGTTAAATAGCTATGGGTTAGGAGATATGTCTAGTAACCCTATCTTAAGTTATATTAAAGCAGTATCACTAGAGAATGTACAAATCTCTATATTGCGGGTTCATTAACTCTACAGCTGTCATGATGCATTTGTATCTTTTCTCTATGTATGGCGTTCATAAATATCATCTGCTCTGTTTCCATCTCAGAGAGTACATGAGGTGTTGCTCTCCCTGTAGAGGTAAAGTGAATGAAGTCTGGAAATACCAGGGTGAGCTGAGGTGTCTTGGTCACTCAGGATCTACAGTACATTCCACATATGGCATGAATGTGATTTCAGAAATCTGCAAAGATAAAAGTCAAGAGGGCAGTCAGTTAAAACTTAAACCTTGATTCTCAGAATGCTTGGGTTTTCGACTAAACCACTTGTATTTTAAATACTACAGGGGAATACAAAATTGGTATCTAACACAAAAATTCTTTGCAGTGCAAATAAATGTTCGCAAAGTGAAACATGTTGTCTTTGCAAACACTTTGCCCCTCAAGCGACAGTAGCATAGTGATTGCAAATTTTATAGTTTGCGAAGTGTATGTAATAAAACTTAGTGGAAAAGTTAAGTTTGCTCCAAAAGTTTACACCACCTTCAAGCAGGTGTTTACAATGTGCAATTAAGATTCGCAATAAAGGCCTAAGGAAGAACATTATATTGCGACATGCAAATTTGTATTTGCGAATTTGTTCTCTTTGTGAAATTTATTACATTACCCCCTATGAAAATAAAAAAAACACAGCACACACTCCATTAAGGCAAAGAACCACTCAGGAAAAAAAAAAATCAATCTTTAGGGTTGTTATTTAATTGTACAGCCTACAGATCATTGCAGAGATGATACAAGTGTACAACTTGTATAAATAGGACTAGTTTACTTGCCTATTTTCCTTTTTTACCTCTATTTACCAGTCCCTGTTGTACTGGAGAAGGGCTTTAACGGTGTGTTTCACTTTTGAGTTAACTTTTAGAATGCCCTAGTCTAGCAACTTTGCAATTGATCTTCATTATTTATTTTTTATATAGTTTTTTAATCATCTTTTGCCTCTTTCAGCCTCTTTACAGCAGCCACAAATCTATTGCTATTTGAGCTTACAATTGTATTATTTTTACTTTTTATGGTTAGTCTCTCGCCTATTCATATTCTAGCCTCTCATCCAAACCACTGCCTGATTCCTAGTGTAAACAAGCCCCTAGCAATCAGATGATATTACAAACTGGGGGGCTGCCAAATAATTAAAATAATAATAATAATAAATATTTAAAAAATAAAAAAATTAAAAACAATTGAAAATTGTCTCAGAATATCAATGTCTATGTCATATTAAAAGTTAATTTAAAGATGAACAACCCCTTAATCCAGAAACATTGTACATCAAACAAATTCATGGGTTAGTGCACCCAAACAGGCTCCTTAATTGCTACAAGTCTTTAGAAATTCAATCAGAAATTAGAAAACTCCCTATTGTGATTTCTTAGGTCTGATTTTTTAGCTTTAGTAAGGCAAAATAGCAAGGTTGGTGATGCATAAAGTGTGCAAATTAATGTACCTCTATAATCTCTGGCATGCTACAGCCCAGCATGCTGGGTAAGCCACCAGAACATGGATTTGCTCAACAAAAAGAACATTAAAATAACATTGCCATAGACCAAACACAAAATACCACACAGTTACCCCTTGCATACAGTTAGCAGTGTTGGCCGTTGTTTTTAACATTTTTAGCCATTTAGAAACAAAGGTGGTCTTTTGAAACCAAATGTACATAAATCATTTCTCTATTATGTTAATTATGACAGCAGAATTCAACAGATGTTCAGGTCTTGAATCCCATGAGCACTTTATGCAGTAATCCTGAAAGCAAATGAATGTTGGATGCTTGCAAAAAGATTACATAATACACTGTACAAACATATGGACATATTAATAAGAACGGGCTTGTTTCCATCAATATGTTCTGGATAGATCAGGGATAATTGCTTAATATTCGCCAAAACAGTTTCCATGGTTTCTTTCATTATTACTTCCTTTAAACCCTCATTCAGGGGCCTTTGTTTAAGTTACTGAACGTTGTGCTAAAAGTTCAGATCTTAGCCTCTCTTTTTATGTATTGTTTCTACTTGGAAACCAAAGTCTTAGGAAACAAATAGCAAGAGTTGTAAACCACTGGCCTTATCGTCAACTTATTTAAGTGCTTTAAAGAATATGCCTAATTGGGTAGTATAATATGATGGGACTGTTTTGTATCATCCCAGTATCACATGACTAAAAATGTATATGTAATGTTTTAAAAGTACAGCTAACATTAGTAATTTTTTAAAAGTTTGTTCAGTGTTAAGGGGTTTTCTTTACAAGTGACAAGTATAATGCAAACATTAAAAAAAGTGCCACTCTCTCTTTTTCCTCTCACTCTGTAATTATGTTTCTGTCCCCAAATTCACCCCATCGCAAAGGGTCGTGTCTACACTGCAAGAATCAGTTTTACATTTGCCTTTATTGATGACAAGTCTCAATTGTTTTCCATCTTTTAAGGTGCAGACTATTAGCTTTGCAATATCTGTAAACATTTTATCATTAGGTACTATGCTATGGAATACCAAGGAGAAATGTCCTTTTTGAGAACATGTAGTCTTACATATTTTTTTTTGTTTTTGCTTATGACCTACAAAAAAAAACAGGATGATAACCCACAAATACATGCAACAAAATTCTTTAAAGCAGTGTTTTCATAATTTTAACCACAAACGTAAAACCTACTGATAAAAATGAGAACAACCCAGTACAACTATTTTTCATTAAAACATGTGTTTGATGGTCTGGTTAACATCAGGTATGAGGTATTGTCATATTATTACAGTGGAACACAGGCTCACTACAAACTCAGATATATGTGGGCTGATTAACATCAAGTTCAAAGCACTTTATGTTAGTACTACAGAGAAAATTAAATCCATCAAAAATTAAGAATTGTTTATTTAACAGTATTCTGGGAGAAATTCAGATTTTTGAATTTTTCTAGGTTAAAGGCTTTTGGATAATAGGTTCCATACCTGTACAGAGTTTTGGTTAATTAGTCTTAAAATTAAAATTTTTTATAAATATATTAGAGACCAAACTGGGGAATCCATATCCTATGAACAACACTTTCCTCCATGTCAGGAAGATCTTCATACCTCACTGTCAGGAAGAAACCAAATAGAATGTGTCTGAATGTGTAGATCAAAATGTTGAATAGGAAATAATCTGATTATATTTATTGATTATTCACAGTTTGCACATATTTAACACTTCAAATAGGGTTTTGAGTGAAACACTAACCTTTACATTCATATTTCAGATCAGAGAAGTAAACCATTTCTTGGGAGAAAACAAAGAGCCCCAGTCGTCCACCAGCATACGTCTTGTCATAAAGAGGGCCTGAATCTGCCATGATCTGTTTCCCTTCATATACTACTACTCTGTAAGGCAAAATCAAAACTATGTTCATGTTTCAAAATGAGTATGAAATGAAAAGATCCATCTCTAGATTGGCTTTTGTCCAAAAACTTTCACATCCTAACATAAAAACCTTTAATATGGACAAAAATCAAGGTTCATTTGGAAAGTATTTTAAATATATTAAAGCACGGTATTTGCCACAGCAAAAATGAAAACCCACAACGTACTGTACAGTACTTAGTACAATTTAGTGATTAATGAAAATTGATTATGTTTTAAAGTTGAAAATGCACAGCTCTTTCATCTAGTCACCAGGAGGACAACAAAACACCTTAATGAGAATAATTAACATTTTTTTCCTAGGATTTTCAATAATATCAAAATATACAAAATCCTCGCTTTTATCTTATAAGCCATCATATGTCATTAAAGTTAATCATGACTAATATATGTATTACTATTATGATTGCTTAACAGTGGCACACTTGTATATGTACTTTAAATTTATACTTGAATCACATCAGTACTGTTGAAAGCCAAAAGTGCACATCAGATAATTTTTGTTGGGTAGAGTTTTTTGAATTCTGCAAGGTATGCTGCTATTGTTGGGCAGTTAAAGAGAAAGAACTGTACAAATAGGAACAGAACAACTGTCAAAAGGTGAATTTTACAAATTAATATATTCTATTAGAACATTACCACAATTAATTTTTCCTAGGGTAATTAAAGTAGCTGCTTACAAAATTATGTTTGACTTATTCCCTAAAAAGATTATGACTTACCTTATAAACCCAGTCTTAGGTCTATGAGTCAGATGCCACCTGTAAGCAGTATAATCTTTCCAGCCAACATTTTTGGGGTCATGCCACAAGGTTCTTACCTAAGGTAGGTAGCAAATTGATATTATAGTAAACTAACTAATAAGACTTCAGTGCAAATGTTACATTCAAATAAATCACAGTTAACAATTATACCTCTCCTGGTGTATTCCCAGTATGCCAGAGGGCATTTCTTAAATGCTCCCCAGTTCCTGTTGTGGAGTTGACAACTTTGACAGACACACCAGAGTATCCATAAGCTCTAGATGGCTTGTCCTCCCAGTATGTCTGAGTGACCTGCTTCCACATGAGCACATAAAACCTACTGCTGGATTGGTAACCAAAAACAAAGCCTGCATAGTCATCATCACGGTCTGTGTTCACATAAAATGTACCGCTGAAGTCAACTGCGCTGAATTCATCAAAACCTGCACAAATCAAACAAAGTGACACATTTCATATATAAAGAGTATACTTTCTGTGTTTAACATGAATTATAATTTCACTCTATGAAGTATGATGTAAGAATAGAAGGCTTCATTTAGAGGTGATTTTTCTAAATCCTTAGAGCAGGGTCTAAAATTTTTGTTATAAACCAAGTCTCTCAGACTTTCCCCATGTGCTTAGGTGCAAGGGGGATTAAAGAGATACACTTGTTTCAGGTCCCCTAATCATTATCAAGAGTATACATTTCTTTTTTTCTTCACTGTAAAAGTAATGCAGCTGGAGTAATGAACAAAGAAGTAAAGGTACCCCCACACCATCATTTATCTTTTGACACACCATTGACCCTCATACTACTTTGCTAGTAAAGTATAAGTGTATGTGTGTTAGAGTCATCTATGTGATTCTATTCCTTAACCCACACTCTACATGTGAATTGGGTTCATATACCTATGGACTAGGTGATTAAAATTAATCAATTTAAGGCCATAACCACTATTTGAATCAATAAGAATCCAAAATGTTGCAGTAGTTTTATTAAGTTCATGTATCCCCCCACTAAAAAAACAAAAGAAAACCCATGTAGCAAACCAAATAAACTCTTGAGTAAGCTTATCCTTCTTTAAAAATACAAATGTTAAAATATGTACACTTGTTTCTTTCCTCCAGCGGAATAAGTTTTGAAAGTGGAGGTAGGGTAAAACATTAAGAAATAAAATTATCCTACCCACAGCTATGCCAGGATCGGAGTTGGCTGTCTGTACCAATTCCTTGCCCTGGTGGCGAATCACCCAGTTGGGATCAATCTGTGCAGTTCCCTTTGGATCCAAAGGTACCATCTGAAATTTCCTGAAGTCAGTTTCACTAATGTCACTATTCTCAGGGCACACATCAAAAATATCTGGAATGCTGTCATTATCAAAGTCATCCTTGCAAGCATCACCCCGACCATCACCTGAAAGAATATTATGAGATAGCATTCTAAATCGTGGAGCTACTACAGGCTTCTTGCAACTGTAAACTGCAATTAATTTAATATGATATCTGTGGTCATATCTGTCACAAGAAAATTTTATTAATCTTTGTGAACTCAGAGTAACTTTGGCAGTGGTACATGGTGAAGTCAAAGTCTCTTGATTCATGATTTTCTGGCATGCTGTAAGGTATGTTATTTAGAGGTAACTGTCTTTGGTCTTTTATCCCTGACAAGAAACCCTGCAGCAAAATTCCATTATGGATATTTAATAACAAGCACATACCCTTGAGGGTTCTCTATCATGAGAAAGTCCCAGTAAATCACAAAATTTAAGCTTTAGGCCATATGTATCTGTGAAAAATGAGAATCTTTCCAGTTACAGGCATTAGAAATACAGCACAGTGATAAAATAATAGCCGTAGTAAACTAAGGTGGGAGCAGGGGAATCTAATATCCAGAGCAGACAGTTCATCCATAAGGTGAAGCTTTATAATGCCAATTCAAAGACTTACAGTATAGGGCTTTATAATGTTCGCTCATTGGATTAAGAAGTTATAACCTTGTAATTCAGTGTTGGACATGAGAGATGACCATTTTACTTTCTAATATAAAATTTCTAGACTGTATATATATATATATATATATATATATATATATATATATATATATATATATATATATATATATATCACGGAGAAGGAAAAAAGGTTTTTTAAATATTATGTCACTAAGGTGACTGTGTATTTTTATTTCATCTGCATAAAACACTTGTGAGATACACTTTAGACATTTAACTTTAAAATATCAGTTTAAGCAATCTTTGTACAGTCTAATATTTATCATTTGGCAAAACTTGCTGGTCAATTTAGGGTGAGTGCAATACATAGACTTTTTGGCTCCATTCTTCATGACACAAATAGCAGCCCTGTCTTTTGGTATTCTTATAAATCATTCTTGCCAGACTTAGATGAGTCATTAATTAATTTGGTCCTACAAGTATTCTCCCCATTTTCTTTCAGTGCATTGTGAAAAATATTGAAGATGAATGAGTAATAACAAGAGCCCTGAGATTTCAGCACTAAGGGGCCCATTTACTAACAAATGAATTTGTCCTGTGTCTTGATTGCTTCCCAGCCCAATTGAATTTTTTACTAAGTTTTAGTAATTAAATTCAACCCTGTGTTTTTTTTTTAAAAAAAATCACGACCTAACTCCCATGCCCGATTTTAGCTTATTTATTAATAAAAAAACTTGATGTAATCAGAATGTGGAAAAACTCAATAAAATCTATTGAAAATGTTCTGGCTTTTCCCAGAGTTTTTGCCCAAGAACCTTGAAAAAGTCTAAATTTATTGTTGACATTCATTCAGCACTAAGGGGCCCATATACTAACAAACAAATTCGATTTTTTGCACAAATCTCTGAAAATTCATGGTTTTCCTATTTTTTTTAAAAAAGCTCTAAAAATTTGAACCCGGGGCAGACCATGAAAACGTCAAATTGAGATAGGTGTCTCTCCCATTGACTTATGCAGGACCTAGACAGGTTTGAGATGGATGGATTTTTTGCAGTATTGGGGTATAATACATCTCGAAAAATATGAGTTTTCTTTTTCCACGAAAAATTAAATTTTTTGCCCCAAAAAGCCTGAGCAAATAAATTTGAAGTTTAGTAAATAACCCCATAATTTGGCAATACAGAATAAGGATTAAATAATACACCTAGGCAGCTACATGTACTGAAAATCACTTAATTTAATTAGGTCTTACCATCAGAATCCTTTTGGTCAGGATTATAAACAAGCCGACAGTTGTCTCGTTCATCGGGAACACCATCATTGTCATCATCTGAATCACAAGCGTCCCCTCTACCATCCTTATCATGGTCAGCTTGGTTTGCATTAGGGATGTAAGGGCAATTGTCCAAGTTGTTCTGATAACCATCTTCATCAATGTCTTCATTGTTATCACACTGGTCACCAACTAAATCATTATCCACATCAGTCTAAAAACAAGTGCATTATAATTAAAAAGGGTACATTTAAGCACATATGAAAGGTATGCGCAAGATACCACAAACCTCTGGGGGCAAAATACATCACAGTAATTATAGAAAAAATAATAATTATGAAGCAATGGTACAAAAAGTATGATATTTCAAGAATTTAATAATGAATTACAAAAAACATTTTCATTAAAAGTTATTAATGCTGTAAAAAAATAGATTTGAACAGATAATATTAAATTATGATTTGTTTTTTGAATATATATATTCAATATAATAAGTTTTCTTCAGTTGAATATTATAAATTAAATTTTATCTAAGCTATATTTTATATATGTCGATAAGAAATGGAAGAATAAAAAAAGAGTTTAAAAGACTCTAAAAGGAATTTCAGTGTACAATTTATTTTACAATATACTTCATACATTTTAACCTAACTGTTTTTGTACCAACATTATCTACTTCTGAAATGATGTAACTGTTATTGCTTGTTTTAATGAAATGGTAATATCACATAATAATACACAAAAGCCATGAATATCCTGTAAATTATATCCTTATAAATGGTGAGTTCTGATGTCATCAGTTATAAACGGTGAGTTCTGATGTCATTTCTGTCACATGACTCACTGAAATTTGTGTATTATAATAAATAAAGTACCCCCAGTTGTAAAATATGAGGATATTAGAAGTTACCTCGGAGTTCCATGACCTGTATAAAAACACTCGGCCTTCGGCCTCGTGTTTTTATATGGTCATGAAACTCCTCGGTAACTAATAATATCCTTATATTTTACAAGAGGGGGTACTTTATTCACTATTTATTTCATACAGCACAATTTTTGTTTTTAAAGAGAGAGATCATAATTTGCAGGAGAGTCTCATCTGATATGAGACATACGAATCTCTGAATTTTGCATTGAACTGTCTTGAACCAAACAAAGCCCTTAGGGTACAAAACACTACCAATGACTTTTTCTAGTTTTTGTTAGCCTGAAGAAGGTAAGATTGCATGTAAGTGAACATTCATCATCAAATATCTGGGTTAACTGAACATTGAATGACAGTGCAAATCAAGGCCAAGCACACACTATTTTAAGTAAGGAGTTTGGAACACTAAGGTTAGGGCAGCCATTTGTAATATTCACGTAATTATGTACATATGTTCATATTTTTTAACAGTACCTGGTCTGGATTATGCATTAAAGGACAGTTGTCACACTGGTCCCCAACACCATCCATATCAGTATCTTTCTGGTTGGTATTATAGACATATGGGCAATTATCAAGCTCATTCAAGATATCTGAAAAGAAAGAAATACAACATTTAATAGTAGATCAGTTTCAGAGAAGAAACAAAAAATAAAGTAAAATGCATTCATACAAAGCAATGATTTTGCAAAGCAAGGATATTGCAGGGATAGGAAAAATAGTCATTGGCCCTAATTCAAAATAGAATGGTATTGATTTCTTACCCATGTTTCCCAAAAAAACATTATTTTTTGTTACAGGCCACAGTCTAATCCACTTTCTTCTCACATTTCACATCTTCTCACATTTAACTAAATAAAAAAAAAAAATATGCTTGCTGTAGACATACCATCACCATCAATATCAGCAGCACAAGCATCTCCCTCTCCATTATTGTCAGTGTCAATCTGGGCTGGATTGTGTACATAGACACAATTATCACAGCGATCGCCAACTTCATCTTTGTCATAGTCAAACTGACGTGGGTTATAAAGCAGGGGACAATTATCCTGTAAGACAAGTAAAAAAATTTTTGTGTATTACCTTATCACTCTCCAGAAGAAAGTATGAATAGATTGATAAGCAACAAGGTAGATGGTGGCAGGATGGCATACAAATCACTTTGGATTTCTTAAGTCACCTGAAGTTGCCTCACAAGGAATCAAAAGTGATTTGTATGCAGGAAGGCATTTCGGGGAGATTATTCACTGCAAGACTTATCTCACCATCTGCCACCACCCTTAAAGGTGCAAAGAGGTGGAATAGGTATACAATTCATTGAGTATGCACTGAAAATATATATACCATATTTCAAGCAGTATCACATTCTAACATTTATCTCCACAGATATGCAATATTCCACCTGACTCAAGCAAGATAGAAAAGAGCATTTCCTTTTATTGTCCTTTTCCCTAGTAAATGGGGTACATTTTATCTTAATGGAGAAAAGTAACAAATATATAAGACTTATATTCAAGTCTTAAGCAAACACCCAGTTTTTATTTATAGCTCCCTAAGTATATTGTGATGAAGCAATTTTGATTTATTCACTTTGCACTAACTGTTTTGCAGTGAGCGTGACTTGGCAAAGTTCAGGAAAGAGAATGTTTATGTTCTAGCTTGTTGGCCATATGCATTTTACACTTAAATATCTGAAAAATGTAAAACCATTTATGAAAATTACATAGCTGAATTGTTATTACTTTAACTAGTAGTTACAATTTGTTAGTTTATGTGTTTCTTGAATTCACAAGAAATTCTAAAGAAATAAGGAGAAGTTCTTCATTTACAATACTACTAATTACTACTTAAACCTTAAAAACACAGTAAATAATAAAATGATTGGGAAAATTAAATTATATGCATTAAAACATATATACATTTCATTTCATTAAAATAGTAAATCAGTAATTTGTAAATTGAGGTTTTTAATGTGGGTGACTCAATATTTTGATGATGCTGATGATACATGTAACTGTCTATTTTGTTTACTATTAATTAAATTAGCTTAATATTTTAATATTTATAGGTAACGCCATATTTTATGTTTAACTTATATTAGTATTTACTGAAAATGATAAAAATGTGCGGTTCCAAGCAGTAGCACACCAACATCATAATCTAGTTGCATCCTACTGGAAATATGTTGTTTACTATACATTAAATTACTAGAAGGCCCCCTAACACAGGTTTGCTTCTGTGCTTTTGTTCTCTAAAGAAATGCTAAAATTCAAATGCTATAATTTGGGATATTAGGAAAACCATTATAAGAGTACTTATCAGAGCTAGAACAAGAAGACACACACAAAACTCACATTTAATTTAAGTAGCATGAAAGAGCTTAACAAAAATAAGATTTCAATCAGTGTTCCTATTTTGAACAGTAAGTGCTTGTGCATGACCAGAAGTAATAAGGTTAGCCTTGTGAAAATGGAGATAAGTTAGCTGCCAGCAATATGCAGACACAAGTTTACTTAGGGACATTTAAATAAGCATTCCTCATAGGAAAGAATCATAAACTATGAAATATCCTATCACTGCAGAACTGAAATGCAGGAATCTGTTTGTATTGGCGTACAAAATGCACACTAAAGCATTTGTCAAGTAGAATTACAATATGACATCACATTTGTGCAGACTCACCAATAATGGCGTAACTATAGAGGAAGCAGTCACAGGGGGTCCCGGACTGTGGGGTCTGATTCCTCTATAGCCAACAATAACCCCCCCTTCCCCAGCAGCTCTCTTACCTGCTGTGGAAAAGCAGAACGTGTCTGCACTGGGTATATAGGGGGCGGAGTCTGGGCAGGGGTGGGTGGAGTCTGAGCAGGGGTGGGAAGTGGGCCAGAGGATGGGGATCGGATTGCGCTGGGCCCCTCTGAAGATTTTTTGCACGAGGGCCCAGCACACTCTAGTTACGCCACTGCTCACTAACATAAAATTTGTGTCCTCAGTCTATAACTAATGCAACTTCAAAGCCTCTAATAGCTTTACTCGCCATAAATGTTCCCTTCTGGTGGGTGTATTAAAAAATTATTTTATTAGTCAGTAATCAGTAATAAGCCTTGGTAAAGGATATTTTTGTAGAGGAGTATATCTACATTCTTAATTCTAACAGTATCTGATTTGTGCACACTACTGAAATGTTTTGTAAAAATGGATTAGAGGGAAGACTCAGTAATAAGTGAGGTCTGTGCAATGTCACAACATTCTTGAAGTGGATTAATTACCCAGATATGCTGCATGTCAATGCTTTCAATTAAAATGTCAGAATGTGGTATCTGCCAAGTAAAATCACTCAAATAGCAAAGACTAGATGTTGCCATGAGATAGCATAGGAAGGTCATGGTTTATTCATATTGATGTGTTTCACTATAAGTGGGTTTGGCTTCTGATTTGTAAATCACAGAAAAATTATATCTTTACTTTATTTAGCCTTTGTTTGATATCAGTGAAAAATTTAAAAATAAAGTTAAAAAATTACAATTGGCCAATAATATGCTGCAAGTAAGTCAACTCTATTGGAAGTTCAACAATATGGTATAACATAACACAAAGTGAGGACAGTGATTCTGCACAGTGAGGACAGTGAGGTTGTGGAATGTACTGCCGGGTGATGTTGTGATGGCTGATTCTGTTAATGCCTTTAAGAGTGGCTTGGATGATTTCTTGGATAGACATAATATCAAAGGCTATTGTGATACAAAATTCTATAGTTAGTATATGAGGGGATGAACTTGGTGGAATTTGTCTTTTTTCAAGCCGATTTAACTATGTAACTATGTAACACCCACTTTCTCCCTAAAGTGAACTGTGTTTTACTGCCATTCGTTGTTATTGTTGGCTGTATTCCAGTTGTAAAGGCATAAATCTCAATAAATATTTTAGTTACCTAATAACTATAGCACACTACAGACACGGGAGCATAAATTTAGTTGGTATAAATAGATAAGTTTACCTTTTCATCATCCACCCCATCATTGTCATCATCTTTGTCACAAGCATCACCAACTCCATCCTTGTCAAAGTCCTCTTGCCCTGAATTAGGCAGGAGAGGGCAATTATCCTGCCGAAACAAGAATACACTTTTAGATAATCAAGTTATTACAGCAATTCATAGGCAGCAATTAAAATCCATATCAATTGGTAGTAAAAACACAAATTACACCATAAAAAGCCACATTCATGTTCTACTATTCATGTTTTAATTGCATCAGAATTGTTCACTTTTTTTAGAGCAAAATTTTAATTTCCAGATACCCCACTGTTAATAGAAGATGTAGCAAGACTATTTGTTTTATTGATAAACATGCTTAAAACATATGGGGAAATAAGTGCACATTTAACTGCTATATCTGCTTTGTCCTTTCTTTTCAGAATTATTTTGAAGTCTATTTATTGCTAAGGCTTGTTTGATGTTATGCCAAGTCTACCATAGCCTTTAGATTGCCTTTAGGGAAACTGCAAAAGACTGCACATGGTCTGATATTGCCGCATATTGATATTGTAGAAAACTTTTTTTTTTTTTACTGAATATTCATTTTCAATGGGAGCATATCTGATCACTTTATATCCTGCAAAAAATGTATAGAAAGATCTACACAAAATTATTTTTACATTTTTGAAATATATAAGAATTGTTGGACGAAATGTATTTTTGTCATTGAATACTAGATATATAACACAAGCTGTTAAACTTATAACAAATCCTCCACTCCTACATCTCCTTCCAGCAAAGACACAATAACTCAACAAAAGGTATGCTACACCTTGGATGTGCAATGTAATTTTATTACTATGATTGGTAGACCTCCAGGTAAATAAATCAGTTATTGCAGGTTTCATCATGTGAAACAAAATAAATATAAAATTGGGGGCACTGTCCATGGAGGTGTTGGAGGAGGTATCCATCCTGGTGTATTTTGCACTACTCATGCAATCATCAAGCACATATCACAAATGTTTCAAATATTTTTAATAAGATTAATATTTAAATATCATTGTTAGTATTTCATAAACTCTACCTATTGACTAGCAGAACAAATTCTTTACATTTCATAAATGTCATCATTAACTATTACTCTTACTTTAATACAATGGTAAGTGGCATTGGCAGCACAGATCAAGTTATTATTGGGCCATCCGTCTAAATCTGAGTCTTCACCGCAGATAATACCATCGCCCGCATATCCTGTTCGGCATTCACATTTGTAGGAAGGGTCACTAAAGTGGCCAATGTATATACATTCTGCATATTTGTGGCAGTTGTGACTTTTATCCTTGCATGGATTTATAGGTTCACATTCCTAGAAAAAGAAAAAATGTTAATTACATTTGACAAACTGGTTTGATATCCTATAAAATTCATGAGATGATTGAAAAAAATCTTTACATGCAATCCATTCTGAATTCTGTAGAATCAAATTTTTGGCTCAAACACTAAGGAAAAATAAACTAACTAAAACTGATTCCCCATCTCTTCCACAGGGAATTATTTATTTCATTTCACTTCAGATGTGACACTTGCAGAAGTGGAATCTGATTTAGTTTTGCCAGCTGTCTTTCATTTATGTGTTTAAGCAATTTGACCACAACACAATATAAAGATTAATGACTGGATGACAGCTATCCCTGCCTCTGTTGACTGAAGCTTTAGGAGAGTACTTGCTTCTGACTGTTTTTCTGGTCTTATAGGTTAGCAAAAGAAAAACAGAAAGCGGATTCCTTGTCAGCCTTGTGGGAATATCCTGTATGGAAAAGCTTACAAGTATGTCTTTTACTAAAGGTAACTCTTACTGAGATAAAACGATACTCACTTGTTTGTCCTTCTTTGCTACTTCAATGCCTACACCAAAAGGCTGGGTACCTTTGTAACGAGGTGGGCATGGCAAGCAATGATAGCCTGGATCTGTATTCACACAGCGATGAAGTCCACCCAATTGGAAGCAAGCATCTGATACCAGGGCACACTAAAGGAGAAAATGCAATTTATAGCAACAAAAGTTACACAAATTAATTCTGATAAGACAAAGAGATATATGATCTCCTTTCATGCTCCACCTCATCAAGATCTTCACAGAAGGTCCCATTGCCGACAAAACCAACCGGACATGCTCCACATGACCAGGATCCATCAGGATAGCTATTGCATTCTGCTCCAGGAAAGCAGGGGTTAGACAAACATCCATCTGAAAAATAGATATGTTGTAGCATGAGACACAATAAATGGGGCTAGTGTACAAACTAGTCAACAATGGCCATGTCGCCTCAACTTAATATTCCTTATTATGTATTTGCAATCAAATAATATTTGCATCACACAAACAATCGCATTCCTGGAAGCAGAGTTATTTTTCCTTTGCCCAAGTCTACGATATGTAAAGACCAATTAAATGACTTGTTGGAGCACAACAATTCCATGTCGCCACAATCATTTTCCTCTGAAATATTTGTCAGGTAAATATTGTTAATTATTTACAAAACAAGGGTAACTCTATGTATATTAATATAACCAGGGTAGTTCCTTTCATTCTGAAAAATGTACATGGCTGTTTAATTAAACAGGCCTTTCTAAAAAGATGTTGTTTTCTTATAAATATTTACATTACATAAAGAGAGGATTGCCACTGAAAATCCAAATAATTTAGCAATGGTGGTATGACGTGTGGTATGCCATGTATCTCACTTATACTTTTAAGTGTTAATTTTTTAATATGTTTCAAAATCAGATTAAACTACAATACAGAACATCATTATCTAACACACAAGCACATTTTCTTGAACTGCTGACCATTAAAAAGGAAAAGCTTTCATCAGGGAAGTTTAATATTCTATTAAATATTTAAGTGTGTATGGAAATGCATTTTTAAGACCAATAGTATACTAATTAGTATATTAAAATATCACTATATGCTTAGATTTCCCTACAGAATTGTACTTACTACAGTTGAATACTAATGGAGTCATAGATTTAGGGTATCTCTCTATTATATAACACAACAGAAAGCCTTTGGGGATGATGCAAAACCCTAGTGCCAGATGGATAGACAATCGCTTCTTAAAAAAAAATGAAACTGCAGCTGAGTTAGAAAGACCCACACAAGTTAGGGCAAAAAGACAATGTAAAATATGTAAAATTGATTCCTATTTCCACAAGACAATCAATGTAGAAAATCACAGAAATAAGGCATAGTTGCCATTTATTCCGGCAACATAACTGTGACAAAAGCCGACATAATTTGCCTTCTGGATCATGTTACTTACCAATAGGACAGTCCTGCTTATTGCACATTTCCTTTTCTTTAGGTTCACCACCACACTTCTTTCCTCCATACTGTGGCTTGGGGTTATTACAGAGACGAGATCTCTCTCGCAGACCTCCACCACATGTGACAGTACAGCTGGACCAAGGTGACCAGGGTCCCCATTTCCCATTTACTAGAAATAAAGAACAACAACAAAATGTTCATAACTTGAATTTACTGAACATATGCTGAACATATTTTTTTTGACAAATACTATAAAAAAAAGTATCAAGAGGTACATAAATAATATTGCTTAACTCTGAATTATTGCCTCTAAGAACACAATTTTACTTTATAGTAAAATGTGACAATTACAAATAATTATTATCTTCAACTGCACTAAATACTGTCATTTTGTCACTAACAAAAAAGTCATGAAAAATTTTACGTGAATGATTTTATATTAAAGAAGAACAAAGTTTTTGGCACTCAGACTTTAATAAATAACCCCCTATATCTCTCCTTAACTGGTAATCCATATAGTAATTAGCAACAGTAACTATAAAAATAACACCTACTTTAAAAAAAAAAAAGGTAAATATAAAGTGGTATGATTGGGATTTTTTTTTATATTAAACTATAGGTAGCAAGTAGCCAGCACAACAATAAGTGAGGACTATACAGCAGTGCAGGTTCTTCAATGGCTACTAGCCACTTGTACATAAAAGTGAATTCACTTAATTTAAAGAGAATTGATGGTGCTGCTCCAATCTGAATACCGTTTTGTAATAAACCGCTCATGTTGTGCAATTTACAAACCTGGGCTACAACCTGCAATGAAGATAGGTAGTTTAGCATTTCTGCAGTAAGAAGGGAGTAGTGTTGAGGAAATCCTGCATGCACAGTTCAATGGTAAGTATATTTGGCTACACTCACTGTTCTAGCTGCAGGCTGTCAGCACTTACTGGGCTGCCAAGCATCTTAAGTGATTTCCAACCAATGTTGGACCACAGAGATTCAGAGATCTAAAAATTAGAATTCTGCATGGATATCATGCAGTATTGACTGTTTTTTTTAACTTGCCTCTGAATTCCTTTCTCATCCATCACAAACTCCCAGCAGAAGTGTTTATCCAATACCGATAACACAGTGATTTTTTTTAGCTACAATGTATTATTCATTCCTAGCAATGGATCATAATTGTCTGCCAAGATGTATAGCAGGATATAGAGTACTAAATAGAGCACATTTGTATTGGTGCCCTAAACAGAGTGGCAGAATTATCTGTAAAATTATAGCTCACCATATAAAATCTGGCACTCTCTATTCATTCCTATGGGATTTTAAGAGAGATACAGCACAGCAACATAGCTATAAACAAGGTAATTTTTCTTAAAAAGTCTTTATTCCAAGGACTTTTTCTCAGACAGAAATACAGCACAGCAACGTTTCAGGCTTACACTAGCCTTTCCTCAAGGAAAGTGTAAGCCTGAAACGTTGCTGTGCTTTATTTCTGTCTGAGAAAAAGTGCTTGGAATAAAGTCTTTTTAAGAAAAAAAAGTTTGGTGCTGTCTAATTGGAAAAAGTGTGTAAACTTCGGCAGGAAGTGGCTGCCTGAGACGTGCACCTGATTAAAGTTGTATCCCTTTGGTGAGTGCTGACTTCTTATCCTGTGTAGGAAGTGATGTCACACCAAACTAATATGGCAGCTGCTATCCTAAACAAACAGAAAAACTTTCTAGAGCTGTTTGCTCAGGTATGGTAAAGCATAGTTATATCTAGCACTATTGTGGCTAATCTCTTTGCAATAAACTGCTTTGGTAGCTTTCCTTCTCCTTTAAGCAGGTAAGAATGTGAGTGTGTCCAGAATCAAATTAAGTATGCTCCTTTTGTACTACATATGGGGATCTATAAACAGCAAGTGACAAGATACCATCATGCCTGTTAACTTATCAAGAAATGAATGGCTACATAAACCAGAGTCGCCACAATGCAGGATCAGTAGCCATCAGTATGTATAATGTTTTTACAAGGAGGAACTTACTTGGACATGGGATTCCTTCACATTGCTTGGTTTCACGCCCAGCTCCTGTACAGTTTTTCCCACCTAGCTGTGGTTTAGGGGAGTTACACAGTCGAATACGTGTGATATTGCCAATTCCACAGGTGACAGAACATGCTGACCAAGGTGACCAATGACTCCAGCCACCATCCTGACGTACTTTTTGAAAGCAGAGAATCAAAATAGAAATTATTTATCATTAAATTTAATCCATGTATAAAACAAACATAGCCAGCTACTCTCAAAATAGAATAGGTAGAAGTTATTTTTCGATATCTTGTTAATTTTAAAAATTATTTCAAAAACATTTGTAAAGGTCAAGACATGTTTTGAGCTGTGGTTATAAACCAACTTTAAACTCTACTCTCTACACTCTTGGATGTATAGCTGTTTTATCAACAAGCACATGTTTTTAACAAATGAGAATAAAGCACTATATACTTAAATGGGATTGATTGGTCGGTTTGTGGTTGGTAGAAAAAATCCATATAATAGCATTGAATTAGATAGAAACTTCCCACATATATCTTTTACACCTTTCGGGGTGTAACAAAAACAATATCTCGATTATCTCAGCATACTGTACATGCAGAAATCACCATATAAATGGTTAATGCCCTCAGCTTGGCTTTCATGCCTTGATTTGAATATGTGTATTCATTCTCAAACACACTAAGGGAGGAAGAAAACATTGTAGGGGGGAACTGAAGAACAAGTCAAAGTACAGCTCTGAGGTCATTCTTTTAAAAAGGATCCCTACGAGACATTTGAGGCACGCAATAAAGACCAATTTCTCCAACCCAGGAGAAAAAGAGTAGCAGAGCCAGGAAAAGTGCCTAGAACCAACATGTTTACTTTATACAGTTCTGGCCCTGTGACCATTATTATGTTAACGGTGTAAGTTTCCCTGTATTGCACAGGAACCTTAAAGCAAAATTCTGGGAAGTAAATATGTTTGCTAACGACATGATCTGAATGCAGGCCAAGCTTGACTTGACATAATGATCATGTTGGAATTCAAAACATGTGTTAAGTCAAGATACGTATTAATTAAACAAAGATTAACATACATTAACATTGTGGTAAGAAAAGACCAAAACAACTTCTGTTCTGTAAAATCTCAGTAACAGCTTCTGAATCTGGAATTCTTTAAGGATTAGCAAAAAGCAGCTGCTGAGGTAGATATCTTGAAAAACCAGGATCAATTGGAAAACTTTTTGTAATGGCATGGGCTATTCACTTTTGGACACTTTTCCAAAGGTAAACTTCCCCTGTAAATTTTATGTAGTTAGAGCCTTTATACCGAAATAAGATCTAGCAATGAGTCTTGTTTAAATATGTACAGTATGTTTCAAGTTTGCCCCTTGAAAAATACATTTGAGTCAACTGTACCACTGGTTTATCTTGTGATGCCAACAATTGGAACAACGCTATTGCGTTTCATTACATCTCTGATATTTCCATGCACAATTAGGTGTCTCTTCATCTTCAAATAATATACTTACTGCGGTTGTCACACTTCCCAGGATGACATGTCCTAGTTTGGATAGATGAACCTTCACAACTGCTACTGGTGGCATCACATGATCTTCCTCGCTGCTGTGTTCCAGAGCCACAAGTCACAGAGCACTCTGTCCACTCAGACCATGGAGACCAGCCAGCTTCACTATCCATTGCTTTAGTTTATAAGAAATCCATTGTTACCAAACTTTGTGATAACAGAAAATGACCAAAGATTTCACAATCAATATTTAGTAAAACTCCTTTTCCTCTGTAATATTACTTCATCTACCAAGACCCCAATATTACAGGGTGATTTTCATACTAAGTCTAGAAAGCAGGAATTGATTTCTTAATAAAGTAGGCCTATAAGGAGTATCTTAGACTCTCTACAGAGTAAGAAAATGTGTGACATGACCAACATATATTCAAATTGGGAAGGAAAACTGAAAAAGCTTGGAGGTGACAGAATGAATAATTGGAAAGTCACATCCAGGGAAACACTGGGGAACTGTATAATATAAGGACAAGATACATATTTTAAATTAGATCTGTTTTTACTTCTAATCAACCTTGTGACAACAGTATGATTTATTTCACATAAGATGTACTTACGGAAGCACATAGGGCAACACTCGCCGTCAATGAAGGATGGGCTGGCACAGTGCACTGGAGGGCAAGTAATCTGATGACAAACTGTTTTTGAATTCTGCAAAGAAGCAAAAAACCATTGATATTTTGATAAATACATGACTGGTTATTCCTACATTTAGTGGCAGATTTATCAAGGGTTGAATTTCAAGTTTATGGGAGTTTCTAAAAAAATTCCCATCAACTCACATAAACTCGAAATTTGAAAAAAAAAACTACCAATCGAAATTTATTTAAAAAAAAAATCAATTTTTTAAAAAAACGGGTGAATAGGATCGAGCTGCGGAATAAAATTCGAAAATTTTCAGATTTTTGGACTATTCCAATAAATAGAATAGAATAAACTTGAAATTCGAATTTAAAAATTTGAATTTTCAATTCGACCCATGATAACTCTGCTCGTTACTGTAGTGTTTGGGAATAGACAAAAATATATATTTTGGTCTGTTTTTAACATACAAGGAAATATTAATTTCTAAAATTCCAGATAAACTGAATCTGACTGCGGCAAGCAAAAGTTTGCTTCAAGTTGTAAATTGCATGCAAATGAGACATGACGCTTACATGCCCATCAACTGCATATGATTCAACCTTCTATAACATCTCAGTTCCAATAGCCGCAACATGCAAAGACTGCCCTCTACTTACTGCCTGCTTAAGGCAGTTACTTCATGTAACATTTGTCTGGAGCATTAAAGCTATTGCCTGCACAGTGGCTGATTGACTGCAGCATGGGTTTAGCATTTTCCAATTATCTGTGGGATACTGCATTTTACAGCAACATTTTGTCACTCTTTTCCTAAAAAAGTTCTGTATACCTCTGTATATGGTCATTTCCGTGACATTAAGCTGTCAAATGTAAAACTCTTACCTGACAAGTACATTTTGTGCAGCTGTCCACAATCCAGTCTTCATTATCTGCAAACACACGTCCATCTTGCCAGCACATTGACTGGTTTTTGAGAGTTTTATTGGGCCCAATAAGTTCCCACAATACTTGGTTTTCTTCAGACTGCAATACATGATTAAATGCTATTTTGTGCACCATTATATACAGTTTTTGAATATTACTACATGATGATAACATGGAAATGTACTGCTTATCCTAATGGATTGTGTTCTCAAGATGGATATACCCTGGCCCTGGGCCTCTCTATATAAAGGTCCCTCAGATCCTTGTAATATAAGTTGCTCAAGTAGGAAAATCAGAGGTTACTGTTATTAATTCAATTACAACAATACAGATCCAGGTAAGGGCACAACTGACATGCTTTAAGTCTGGAAGTAAGTTTTCTGAGGGCCACATAGGGGGCAGATTTATCAAGGGTCGAATTTCGAAGTGATAAATACTTCAAAATTCGACCATCGAATTGCTTTACTCCTACTTCGAATATCGAAGTTGAAGTTTCTTCACCGAAGCTGACCGTTTTGCGGTCGAAGTAAAATCGAACAATGAAATCCATCGAAGTCGAATTCGTAGTAACCTATTTGATGGTCGAAGTATCCAAAAAATTACTTCGAATTTAGAATTTTTTTACTTCGAAAATTCCCTCGAATTTACTTCCTTGATAAATCTGCCCCCGGGTGTTTTTTTCCTGTATCAACCTAAAATATAATAAAGAGGACTCATCTTGAATACGTTCTCCTATTCAAATATTATTATACTTTGTATTTACTACATTTAGACATACTACTGAGATCCACTGACAGTTTACAATATCAAAAGACTATTCTGTCACCTTAGCAACTCAATGTTGAATGTAGTATATGTTACGTATTTGTACACATTACCAAATGCAAATAATGCATTGTGCTTAAAATGTATTACTAAAGCATATTTATGCAATAAATCCTGTATTTCAGCCATATGAATCAAATCTCTAGATACCACTGAGAAGGGACACATATGTCTATATTTACAAAATGGCTGAATGCCAAGCAAATTGATCATGAATTCCTAGAAACATTACATCTGGGGCACATTCACTGCAGACTGATGTACTTTATTTAATAGACTGGGATTGTATCATTTTATTTTACATACCACTTTCTGAAGGTTATCTAGAAGGTTGTTTACAAGAATGCGTAGCCTGGTCAGCTCAGTGAACATACTTCCCAATTCATCACAAGAGTGGTCACAAAAATCAATCTGCTTTTCTATCTTCTGGCCAACATATTCAGTGGTCATAGGAGAGAGGTGAAGAATTTCTGTTTTTTCACTGATGGTATTGACTTCACCTATGAAGTGATTTATTGCAGAATTATTTGGCCTATCTATATATAATGAAGTTTGTTACAATGCTATCTTGTAATTAGTTCATCAAACGAAGGAAAATGCATACATACATACATACTAAGGGGCTGATTCACTATGGGTCGAATATCGAGGGTTAATTAACTCTCGATATTCGACTAGGAATTTAAATCCTTCGACTTCGAATATCGAAGTCAAAGGATTTAGCGCAGAAAATTCGATCGAAGGGTATGGGGACCTTACCCATAGGCTAACATTGACTTCGGTAGCTTTTATCTGCCGAACTAGGGGGTCGAAGTTTTTTTTAAAGAGACAGTACTTCGACTATCGAATGGTCGAATAGTCGAACGATTTTTAGTTCGAATCCTTCGATTCGAAGTCGTAGTCGTAGTCGAAGGTCAAAGTAGCTCATTCGATGGTCGAAGTAGCCCAAAAAAACCTTCGAAATTTGACGTTTTTTTACTTCGAATCCATCACTCGAATTTAGTGAATCAGCCCCTTACAGTATATATATATATATATATATATATATATATATATATATATATATATATATATATATATATATATATATATATATATATATATATATATACAGAGGTTATCGGCACTCACCACTCGTAGAGTCTTATGCCGGGTGCTAACCAAAATTAAATGTAGCAGTCCATGAAAGCACTCACAGCAATCACCATCATGTATCAAAAACTCATTTATTGGTGCATGGTGTATCAACGCGTTTCGGCTCACATGGATCCTGACAACGGCTCCATGTGAGCCGAAACGCGTTGATACACCATGCACCAAATAATGAGTTTTTGATACATAATTGATGGCGATTGCTGTGAGTGCTTTCATGGACTGCTATATATATATATATATATATAGAGAGAGAGAGAGAGAGAGAGAGAGAGGGAGAGAGAGAGAGAGAGAGAGAGAGAGAGAGAGAGAGAGAGAGAGAGAGAGATGTAGCATTTTAATTCTGAGATAAATAGCTCATGTTAGAGTTGCAAATAACAAAAAATTATCCATCAGGTATATCAGGTTGCTCCACACTGATATGTATGAACTGTTGGATCTGTGTTTGAATAAGGTATATATGTTTATACTTTTATCCTGTTAAAATGCTGATGATTTAATTAAATAAAAACAGCTGCAATCTTGCAATTAACATTTTTACACATTGTTGACAATGAAAGCTATGCACAGGGAGTGCTCTTTGACCTTCTGACAAGCCCCTGTGAAAATCCAATGTCTCTTAAGGGAATGCAGCTAAAACATTTAAACTCCCATTAAATCCACTACGACCCTTGCTGAGAGTAGGCATGTCATGTACTTGGCAAGCACTTGGAATTTGAGCCAAAGAAAATAAAAAAAGTCTTCACAATGGGCAGTCCTCTCTTATGACAATTTCTGTAGCCAGCTAGTTTATTCATGGGCCTATAATATGCTAAATTCCCTTCCTGCAAACTTCATTGTGAGTTGCATTACTACAAAAGAAGATTGAGTCTCTATAATATAATAACCATCTGTTCTGTAGAAACAAATTCACATAAGAATATACAGTAGATATCAATAGAGAGCATTCACACTCTCAAACAGAAATATACAAGCAAATGTTTGTGCTGTTTGTATACTTGTAATTTTGTATGTATACAACAGGAAGATGATCCAGGCTAGCAGGAAATAATTTTGAAGCAGTTTAATATAGACATTTTGACTAAAGAAATATCTCCACTGACCAATTCAATGTCCAGTACATTGGGCCAGCTTCAATTCAGTAAAAAAAAAAAAAGGTTTATCGTGTGAAAACTCATGGACAAGATTTAATTTGAGATGCAATTCAATTCAGAAAAACGTATCTCACAGTTTATCACTTGAAAACCCTATTGAAGTCTATGGGAAAAAACTGGAACTGCAGTTGGAAAAAAGTTTTTTCCTCCTGGAATTAAATCTCGTTCATGAGTTTGCACGTGATAAACTGTGAGATAACCTTTTCTCATTGAATTGAATCTGGCCCTAAATGTGAAAAAATATTTTCCATTTACCACTTTAAATTTAAGCAAGTAAAATATAAGTGCACTTATGGGATGGGAACCAAAGTGCATATTTATTGGGACCCCCCCCCCATTACATGGAGGGGCCAATAGACTGGACTAAGAGCAATGTATTTATTTTTACCTTTCACCCTCAGCAGCCAGAGTTTGCATAGTCAGGGAGGATAAATGCATGATCCTCTCTCTATGGTAAGGATCCTTGTCCCCCAGGCTAAGAAGTAATATAAGAACTAATTGTGTTTTCAGTGAGGCCTAATAAATGTCCCATTGTTTGGGACAATGAAGGAAACAACTATGCACATGCATATCATTTCTGTACCTGTGTGGCTTAGCTGACAGCCTTTCTTTCTCAAAACATCTTCAATTGATATGTCAAAAATTAGACGTACATCTTGAAGCAGTCCCTGCAAAAGGTAATCAAGAATGGCAACCTATTACTAACATTCCCCACTTCTGACATCTGTCAGGTTGCACAAAAAAGTACAAATTATAGAACCCATGAAAAGCTAGACTTGAGGAAATAAGGTTCTGATGGTGTGAACTACAAATACGCTAGATATGTATTTGTTTCTAGGTTTCTGTTATAGACTTTTTTAAAAATTTTATGTTGGTAATTGTTACTTCATTGTTACTAGATACTTCATCAGTCTAGTATTTGGCCATTTAGCTCAGTACTGAACAAGATGTCAAAGCAACTTTTATAGGTTTTTATTTGGTTTGAAGAGTTTGCTTCATATAACCATATGAATCGCAAGGCCTTTAAAAAGGACATTTGATAGCACATACCTATCTGTTAAGTTTTTTGAATATTAAAGGAGAACTAAAGCTTAATTAAAGAAGTAGGCTAGAAATGTTGCACATTATGTTTTGGGCTTCTGTACCAGCGCAGGGCAACCACAGCCCTTTAGCAGGGAAGATCTGTGTCTCCAAAGGTGCCCCAGTAGCTCCCCATCTTCTTTTCTGCTGATTCACTGCACATGCTCTGTGCTGCTGTCACTTACTGAGCTTAGGGACCCAATCACAATATACAGTACACATAGAATAATAAGTTATTAAAATACAGATAATTACTACATGGCAGAAACCAGTAGTAACCAGTCAGAATTTAATAATCAGCCCTGTAGAATCAGCTAATATTACAGGCCAACCTCATTTTCTATTTGATAATTTGCGAAACCCCTAAGCTTAGCTTCTCAACAGATGCTCAGAGCCCAATGAGCATGTGAGTGTCGCAGAAACTTTCCAAGATGGTGACCCCCTGTGACAGGTTTGAAATTCTGGATCATTGCTGCTATTGAGAAGCTAAAACTTAAGGTTGATGCAATAAGGTCACTATATAACATATTGGATTTTTAGCCATATTCATTTTCAGTTTAGTTCTCCTTCAAAGGACTAATTCGCCCCAGTGCTGAAACCAAAAAGCACTATGTTTTAAGATTTATTTTTTCAATTAAAGGAGACATATTGTGTCAAAATCAAGAATGTTCAGTTGTATTAAACTCCTCAAAATATAGATGGAACATGCTTAGAAAGTTTTGTACTGCTTTATTGGACATTTCCCAAAAAATCCTACTTGTACCACTCATCTATTCCACTTTCTGCTGACTGGTTAGCCCTGGTTGAGCACTGTAGGATGCTAGCCAGACAGTAATTTGACTAGCCTGCCAGGGAACTACTGCCTCCTGCCATGCTACTGGCAGGGACATGATCTATGAGGATCTCCAATAAAGAGGACATTTTAATGTAAATGGTCATGTTTAGCAGATTCTAACCACCACCATATAGTGTTCATTATTGACCACAACATTAAGGGGATTTTGAGATATGCAATACATCGTCTTTAAAAGAAAGCACTTATCTGATCCATGGTCAAGGTAAGACCTGAAAGAGTCAGAGCATTGTGAGCTCTCACTGCTGTGCATGCACAGTGTCTTCCTACTCATTAACATAGCATTAGCATAACATTAATATCATGCAAATGACCAAGGAAGAGACAGGGCATGTATTGTAGAAGCTTGCATTGTCCTGGCTCTTACTAGATGAAAATTTGCTGACCTCTGCATAAAGTTAATGAAGCAGAAGGTCAACAACTTTCTCTTCTAGTGAGACATGGATTCAGTGTGCTGATTTTTAAAAGAAAAAAAGCTTGAAGAGGGGTGATTTTTGATAACCATATTGTCCAAAATGTCAGGGCCGTATGAAAAAAGTTTTTGAAAAGCAAAACCACCCTTTTAATTTGTATTTGCATTGTGTCCTTTGCATTGCATTGCATTGAAGGCCACAAAGTCTTTACTTTGTCCTAATTACCAGCAAAGGGAAAATGCTGAATATTTCATGCCAGATCAATTTTCCATAACATTTATAAAGGCAGTGGAATCCTTATAATCTGCAGTACAAGGTAGCCAATATATTTTTAACAATGATGATACTATTGTACTTACCCGAAAGTGGTTTCCACGTATTGAACCCTTAGCTAAAAACATCTTGACGTTATCGGCCTTTAGATGCTCATAAAATGTTTCCTCTAACTGGAAGCTGTCTATCAGATCACAGCCAATATAAAGGTTAAAGTTTTCACCCAACAACTGAACTGTAATATTTTTCCATTGAGAGTCTGCCAGGTCAACATCCTCTAAGGATATAACATTCTGAGATCCATCAACCCAATAAATTAGATCCAATGTATTGGCTCGTCCATTTGAAACTAGCTCAAAGAGTCTATTGGAGATACCAGGACCTTCAATTGCAATTAAAGTCCCCCTGTTGTGCTTGTCTTGTCTCATTGTGGCTGTAAGAATAAAGCCTTCATTTTGTTGCATCAGCTCGGTTATCTGCTTCACCTTCTCACTATTAACAGGAGGGATGTGATCAAAACGAAGGAATCGAAATGCTGGAGAGCTGGATTCATGTCCACGAAATATTTTAGCTCCAATTGTCCTTTTATTTATGTTACTGATTTCAAATAGATCAAAATTTGTTTCATCTTCTTTCTCTTCATCTGAAAACACACAACATTGGAAAAGTTTTGTGATATTTCCATTGACTTAAATAACAGTTAAATAGCCAAATATCTCCCATGGGGTACTAGACCAAGACCAAAAGAATGGCAAATAATATCCCTATATAATCACCATGATTCATTGTAGTACAATGTAGAGAAATTTATTTCCCTAGACGTACTCCATGTCAGTACGTTACGGGATAGCCCCTCCTCCCTGCTCCAATTAGAAGGAACCTCCCCAAGCCTTTAAAAGGCCAACCACACCCACCTACCGGCGTCTTTTTTTTCCTTCTCTTATGCTCTTGGCTTTGTTCTCTGAACAAAGGCCTCAATCATTAGAAGCAAATTTTTGTTTTTCTCTTTTACGCCTAGGAAAGCATTAGGCCTGCCCGGAAGGCGTCCTAGGGACAGGGGTTTTGGTCCATGGGACCTTTTTTCCCCCCAGCACACTACCTCAGACCTGGAGTCTTCTGAACTTCAGCTTTTGAATCAGGTAAGGCACTGAGGTGCAATGTTTGCTACTCCTTGTCTGCCTGTATTTCAGTTGCCTTCCTGTATTGCTATCAAGAGCATTGGGTGGCAGGTGCTTGTCCCCCCATTCGTGTGCCCTCCCGACCTGCCCAGAGGGCCTCAGGTGGCACTGGTGTATGTGGCCCCTACACCCCATTTTTACGAATGGGCGAGGGAGGTGGCAGTTAACTTAGGCTATTTAGTTAGGGGCCTGAACCTTACTGCCCCCTGTTACCTTTGTTTTATTTTTGTTTTAATGGGGGCAGGTCATGGCCAACTGCCTCCCTCAACAGACTTTCCTAAGGTGGAGGTAGTTAAAATAATAATAAAAAAATAAAAAATATAAAAAAAAAAAAAAAAAGTTTCGCTATAGGCTTCATATTATAGCAAACTTGGGCCTGTGCAGGAAGCACCAACACTAATTATCCAATTCGCCTCAGTATAACCTACGCAGTTGCTTTGGGTTCCCTGCCTATGCAGACACCAGCTGAGTATAATCAACCCCCCACTGAGTGCAGACACCAGCTGAGGATAATCAGGTCCAGCTAAAGCAAGTGGAGATGGCCCCGCCCACTCTCTAACTCAGCAAGCGAGGAAGCTGCAGCCTCAGGTAAGTCCTGCTGTTGTCAGTAAACTTGTGAGGCCTGTTTTCCCGTTAACAATAGAGTGTCCTGGAATTTGTGACATTAAAGGGTCTGCTTCCAGCCTTGCATAATGAGCAGCAGGTAAGGAGTGTGTCCATATGCTGTTCTGCAGTGTACTAAAGTCTAACTAACTGCTTGCATGCTATATATTCATATGCTTATCTGCACTGTGCCTGGTTATGATTGTTTCCTGCCTGAAAGCACAAGCCATTTACAAATAGGACACCAGTAGCCCTATTGAATATGGATCACTGGGCTGGGGGGGCTGCTAGGCTCTGATATATACTTGCTATAAACATCAGATAATCCATAATATGTATTGCACTATTTTTGTTCTGCATTCTATGTTTTGGCTATTGCTCACATAGAACAGGTAGCCATAATAGAGGTCGAGCAAAGGTCTGGCTGAATGCTAGGGCCTGATATAAGCTTGCTCTATGCAGCAGCTAATCTAAACTATGGACCTCATGTTTCCGTGATTGTACCTGTGCTCCTATTTTGTTCTACAGCTTAAGCTCTGGCTATTGCTAACAGGTAAAACGTGGCCCTACAGGATGTAGAGCACAGGTCTGGCTGGCAGCTAGGCCCTGAGACATGCTTGCTCGAAGCAGCTAATCTAACTATGTATTTAATATTGCTGTGATTGTAGCTGTGCTACTATTTTGTTATACAGCTTATGCTCTGGCTATTGCTCACAAAGAACACGTAGCCCTGTGAGATGTAGAGCACAGATCTGTCTTGCTGCTAGGTCCTGATACATGCTTGCTATAAGCAGCAGCTAACCTAACTATGTACTACAGGTTTTCTGCAGTTTATGAGTTGGCTATTTCTCTCATGGAACAAGTAGCCCTAATGGATGTAGAGCACAGGCCTTTTGAGTTGCTAGGCCCTGAGATATGCTTGCCCTAAGCAGCAGCTAATATAAACTATGTATTTCATGTTACTGTGATTGAATCTGTGCTTATATTTTCTTCTGCAGTATATACCCTGGCTATGGCTCACCTGGAATAGGTAGCCCTAAGGTATGTAAAGCACAGGCCTGGGAACGGCTAGGACCAGATTTACGCTTGCCCTAAGCAGTAGCTAATATTTTATGTATTACATGTTGCTGTGATCATATCGGTATGCTCCTATTCTCTGCAGTATGATATGCTCTAATTATTGCTCACCTTGAACCAGTAGCTCTAATAGATGTAGATCACTGGACTGGGTGGCTATGAAGGTCGGATATAGGTTTGCTCTGACTGCAGCTAACCTAAACTATGCATTACATGGGGTTGTAATTGTTTCTGGGGTACATTCAGGTTTAATCCAGATGACTACTGATAGGAATACCTACATATGAATGTCTTTTCATTCCATGGCATTGCTCCTGGGATAAGATATGGCTTAATAAATTAGACACTATGCAATATTTTTTCCCGATGGCAGGTAAGCTTAACTTTGTCTTGATAAACACTACAGGAGTTCTGAAGCCTGTCTGTCATAAGGATTGCTGGGTTAACAATAACCACAGGTATGTACTACTTTTGGGACCATTGAATGTACATTTTTCCAGATTCAGCAGCCTTGTATCACCGATCACTGCCTGAACGAATGGAGGACCAGATAATTGCTTTGCCCAGTCAATTGTGCAGTTTATTACTACCCACGCAGCTCGAGCTCTGGGGTCGGGTACTGTGCTCTACCAGGAGCTTAGGACTCTGACCGAGGTACATATTATTATCACATATTTTAATATATGCTTGCACCATGGCCCACATCCTGCAGGGGGATTCTACTGCCTTCAGAACAAATGCTCAATTAATGGATAAACTCCATAATACAACTGGTCTACCAAGCAACATATATGTTTGCATCTATAAGAGGGCCATAGGCAGGTGCATATATTTTAATACTAAGGCATGTATATGAGTGTGTATATATGTTTGCACAGATATCTATATATGATTTGTGTCCTTGGGATGGGTTCTTTTTTGGAACCAGAAACGTTGGCTCAATAAACCTATATTTTTATGCAACATATAGTATTTTTGAAGATTCCTGGAACAATCAGTACTTGAACTCTTCATCCATAAATTTCACTATAGCAGCCAGGACATCTGGCTAGTTTCTAGGGGTGCAACCTGTGGAAATTCCATATTCATAGGTTTAAGGAAGAACAAGGTATACAGTTCTCTATGCTTGGCTGAAGGATCCCCAGATGTATTTCTACCATTTTCTAGGGTGACTCCTTAGTGCCTCCTACAAATTAGAGAGGGGAGCCACTACCCAGTGTTATTCCTATACTATTTCTACTGATATTCTTAATGTCAGGATAGATGGGACATTTTATCTGCCAATACAGGGTGTCTATAGAGACAGGGTACACATACATATCAGGCCACTGGGAATTTGCATAAGGTATATATTTCAAACCAAGGGTTTTCAGGCTATAGGAGTCCTCAAAGTGTCTTGTTAGTCCATAGAGATGACCTCTGTTCAAGTCTGGCCCAGGATAGGGATATTCTGCTTATACTACCTTATACTATCATCAAAACGGATTTGTGATTTAAGGCTCTGTGTCCAGAAGGCACTTATTTTGGGCCCATTTATTTATTTTTTTCTTCAATTTCTCAATCCCCTAGTTAGTGTTTTTTTTAGAATACAGGGCTGGCTGTTCTTCCACACCAGATAGGTAACTGATTGGACAGCAGATGGAGGCGTCCTAGGAGCGTTAATTATTTTCCCTCTCTATGGCTGTGCCCTCTTGGAACACCAGCAGTTTTGGATCTTTCCTCCTTACAGTTACATACTGCAGTTGCTACTTGTCCTATTGTTTCGGCCGAAAATGTACTTGGCTCTTCTGAGCAGGATCATAGTCTTCCCTTAAGTGGGACGGTTGCAGTCATTACAGTAGAGTGTAATCTCTTACCACTTCTAGTCATTAATTTCATTGAGAATGAATTAAGGATATTTTATGTATCTGTCATACAGGTTTGTCTAGCTTCAAATGGGATGCTTGGAAGTATTTTTTTTTTTTTTTTGTCTGTTTTGACCATGTCTGTCACATTATTCCCTATGCTAGGGGGATTACATTTACACCTGCTGAAAATTGTGTCTGAAACATTCGCACAGAGCTCAATGTCCAGGTAACTTCCAGATACAACACTCCTATTATCCTGGTTTGTTCTCGGATTCACATTCCTGCGCCACTCCTGATACATATGACCCAGCATGACTCTAGTAGATCAGAGGCCCTTCTGACACTTACTGGAACATCCATAGCGTCCCTCCAGTTCCAAGGTCAGCCTCAACGATTACATATGTAGTATAGTTGATTCCACATATAAGTGGGTCCCTTATGGGTAGAGAGAACACAGGTTTGTGGGTGACTAGAAACATTTATCCAGGGCATATAATCTGCCTCCATAAATCTTGGAATTAGTCCTTTAGTTGCACTGTGGTTATTGGGAGCTGTAACCTTAGGGGTATTCAGTTATACCTCTCAGAGTACTAGGTTGGGTCAACCAACAGGGGCTCTTTCTTAGGTACTGGAGTTGCTCAACTCTTTACAGTTAATAGAGTCTGCCTCATCACAGGACCTTACACAGGGTAAGGAATTCGAATCCCAATTATTTTCTCAGGTGCCCTTGTCTCCGATCTTTAGGATCTGCTTTCGGTTAGAACAGTCCTGACTAACATGCATTCTGATATGAAGATATTTATGGTACTGGCCTTGGGTACCTCAGGGTTCATTGGATATCCTACATTTATGGATATATCCTAAGAAGATCATTTCTATATTGTCTGTTTTGGGTTCTTACTCCTACCAAGTGTTTCTTACAGGTACCTTGCAATTTGCACTGAATTTAGGCATACATGTGATGAATGCTATTTGGTGAGTAGGAGAGTAAGTATTTCAGCTTGCTGAATTCGCCTTTTACAGGACTGTCTTCCTCTCTCTCTCTTCTGGAGGGTGAAGTGGTGGTTAGTGAGCTAACTTGTTCCTCACTCTCAGTGGGCTAACATCTCTCTCTCGCGCTCTCTCTCTCTTTCTCTATAGTATATGCTATACTATAGCTCTATTCTTAGCCTGGTGAACTTATTCTGGGGTTTTCACCTGGACTCTCTATATTAAGGTAAGGAGTTTGCATGATGGTGGACTATCTAGTCAGAGATACTCCTTTCCTTATTACAGTTTCTTCTTAAAGCATATTCCCTCCCATGGGATAACGTTAACTTGCTATGTCCCGTAACGTACTGACATGGAGTACGTCTAGGGAAAAAGGAAGATTATTTCATACTTACCGAGATCTTCCTTTCCTAGACGTACTCCATGTCAGTACACCCGCCCTTTCTTTTCCGGTAATTTAAGAGCTTGTTACAAAGACGCCGGTAGGTGGGTGTGGTTGGCCTTTTAAAGGCTTGGGGAGGTTCCTTCTAATTGGAGCAGGGAGGAGGGGCTATCCCGTAACGTACTGACATGGAGTACGTCTAGGAAAGGAAGATCTCGGTAAGTATGAAATAATCTTCCTTTTATTTTGGCATATGGTTGGTAGGCCTCTGGGTTTAATGCTGCACTAAAACTTTAGCTTTGTTTGGAACTGCTTTGAGCTTTAACAAAAAGAATGTATGTTATTTAATATCATTGTATTTAGGTGGAATATTGCCATTCACCTTTTATAGCAAGATTTTAAACTAGCCGATAAACATCCCCTAAAGCCCATCTCCAAGCTGTATAGGCCTACTTAATTTTAGTTTCTGCTCCAATATGTCTGCTCAAGGTTGCAGCACAATAAAGCACAGATGGGCTTTGCTTATTCTCCTGGTTTTAAAGCTGACTCTGAGCTTTAGATAGGGAAAACTGACCAGCATGTATTGGCTTAAATGGTGACAATCCCATGGGCAGAATAAATAGATGACTTGTGAAAATTGGAGTAGCATACCTTATCATTTCCTGACCTCTTACA
Organism: Xenopus laevis; assembly: GCF_017654675.1. Lineage (NCBI taxonomy): Eukaryota > Metazoa > Chordata > Amphibia > Anura > Pipidae > Xenopus > Xenopus laevis. The sequence continues at coordinate 52,076,717 of NC_054379.1, read as the reverse complement.
TGCACTGCAGGTTTAATACACTGACATAACAATATAACAGAAAACCTCTCTATAATCTGATTCTACATTTGGGTATCAGAAACATCTGTTGAAGATGCAAGACATGAAGTATTTTGAATAAAAATCACTGATTTGCCTGACCCACTTAGCTGCTATTTTTACAGCTTAAATTTAACAGCTTTAATTTTAAAAGCAGATTTGTTTTTCAACAATGTTTCATTCTTAAAATGAAGATTTGCTGTTTATAAGCAGCATGAAAGAAGGGCAGTGGTAAAATTACTTTAGATTAGGGTTGTTCAAAAGGTAAATTTGGGTTCTAACTGTAGATTATAGGAACCTTGCATTCAGTGGCGTAACTAGCGATTGACAGACATTGGCCCCCTTTATAAAGAATTGTGTGTCAGTGCGCTCCCGATGCATGCCCTGAGAAATTTCCCCATGCCCTGCACCGACAATAACAATTATCATGGCCCTGTCAGACCCCAAGTGGCCCCAAGGCCCCAAGTGGGTGCAGTCCCGGGTGCAATTGCACCCCCACACCCCTGGTAGTTAGGCCACTGCTTCATTGTAACATAAAGCTCAATTACAGCTTCCTACTGGGTACTTCCAGATATCCAAATTTAAATTAAGTTTATATAACCGATTCTTTCTATGTTACATAATGAGGTGCCATCTTCCATGGAAGTGCAACACATACAGTGGAAGACCCTGATATCCTAACTTCATTACAAGTAGACCACTCAAACTTAAAATCTGGGCATCCCTACTTTAGATACATATGATTCTTTAACATTACTCTTTCTATCACAGCTGGAATTGTAAAGGGTTTTCTTTTCATCTTTACATATATTTAGGACACTCTCATAAATCATAATAGTCATAAAACTGACACAACAAAACATTCCCGTCTTTACAAGTCATTTTAAGAACTAGAAAAATGTTTCATGAATCTGAGCAACAATATTCGTGAAAACAAGTGTAATTACATGGCTAAATATTAAAGGGGAAGTCCACCCTTATCTATTTTTATTTGAATAGATTCCCTAAGGCAAATTCAACACATTTGCAATCTAATCCTGGTAGAGCCCCTAATCCTCTAGCTTCAGTTTCAAAGCATAAAGCAAACTGCTGGCCCTTTCCCCTCTATTAAGCCACTGGAATTCCCACTGGCTCAGTGCGATAACAGTACACATAAATCCACAAAATATATATTAAAATTTTCTGTCACATGGACAGTCATAGCTTGCAGAGTATATAAACCCTCCAAGCCATAAACATACAGAATTAACACCACCCACTCTCTCCACAGCAAAGTGATGACCAATTTGTGTTCCAATAAGGCAGCTTATGTACAATGTAAGGCACATCATGTAGGCCATAGAAACAAGCAGTAGAGTAGCTTGTGGGCACAGCTGGAGAGAGTTTTGACTGTGCAGTCAGCAACAACGGAAAGGGTTTATTCAACGTCGTAATGTGTTTACAGTGGTCTGGAAGACACTTTTCCTATTCAGTAGAAATAAGTCTAAAGCTACTGAACTCTCTGAGTATTCTTGAAAACATTTCACAACTTATTGGAGCTCCTTCTTCAGTTCAAGTTAGTCAGCCACCAAAATCCAATTCTTCAATTTACATGAAAGGAAATGTGAGTTTTAGTGAAACTGCCAGAGTAAGGATGTCAAATCCGCAGTGTACATTGCTGACAAGAAGTACCATGCCCCCACCCTCTGTTTAGGTATGGTTGTTCCAGTTTGAAATGAATGGCCACCTTCAGCCCTCTTTCACGCCATCTGTCTTCTCTGTCAAAAATATATGCTGTCCTCAAAGTAATGTCCTTTTTCAGATAAGTAGATAGACTGTTGTGTCTTGTCCTGGAGCGCTAGCCCTCAGTATTTGCTTACTGAGCAGTTAACCCATATGCACAGATCTGTGTACTCTTCACTACATTGGACAGCAGAGATCACATTCATTTTCATGTGCTTTGGTGTTGGTTCTTTCAGATATACCAGTTTCTTTTATAGGGGCAAATTTAAAAATAAGGGGCGAAGTGGCCAACGCTAGTGAAAATTCGCCAGCGTGACGTCACTTCGTTACTTTGCCGATTTACTAACGGGGGCTGGAGTAAATTTGCTGGCGAAGTGGACCTACGCTAGCGCTACTAGCGCTATGAAGTTGCGCTATGCGAAGGGACGTAACTATGCTAATTCACTAACTTTCAAATTTCACTGAACGTTACCTCTTGCGCCAGACTTGCCTTCGCCACCTCAGACCAGGTGAAGTGCAATAGAGTAGATAGGGCTTGCTTCAAAAAAAGTTGAAAATTTTCTCTAAGTCCAAAAAAAAGCTGGCATTGTTTACTTTTTTAAGGGTAATAGGCTGAAAAAGATTGTACATTTTTTTGGGGGTACCCCCCTTCCCCCCTACATTTCCTAACATATGGCACCGAGCTTTCCCAGGCTTGTGTAGTGTAATTTATTTGCTGCTACATATATGTCCATTGTACTTTAACTTGGCGCTGTATGCAAATAAGGCATCGCTAGCATAATTTCGCTTTGCTTGACGAATTAACTGTAGCACAATTTTGTTTTCTTTCACCTCCCTGAGCGCAACTTCGGATTTTAGTGAATTATCGTCGCCCTGTCGAAACTTCGCCTGTCGAAGTTCGGCGAAGCCAACGCTGACGCAACTTCGAAGGTAAGTAAATTTGCCCCATAGGGTGTTGCTTGGTTTTAAAAATAAAGGAATGTGATGTTTGTTTATAAAGTTTTGCAGATATTCTTAAAACATATGGGATGACTATGTTGTTTCATCTACTCTGAGCCTCCCCTCTTTCTGTTGGTCTGGTGTTTTTGCTTGAATTTGTTGCTGTTTTGACAAAGGACAGTCTGGGTTCCCACACCTTATCAAAGCTTATTTGAGATGCTTGTATTCCTTGCTCTTAGACTCTGCATTGGTTTTCACCATTTCCACCAGATGGTTCTTATAACCCAAATGTATGTTCCAGATTGTGGTGTGAATCAAACAGCAAATACTGATCAGTATGAGTGGGTTACCTTTATATGTTAATGTTCAGGTTTCCACCCTCTTTGATGAATATGCAACAGTCCAAAAATGCCAGTGTGTTGTCTTTCACATTCTCCAGTTTTGCCTCACAAACTTTGATGACAAAGCGCGTTGAATTCTGGATTTGGTGTTCCATGTAACCAACTACAGGTGGTATTTTGAGATATTATAAGTCACAGAATTGATGCTGATGCTACTGACAATTGGCCTCATCGGGCCCCTTCTTTGTGTATCCTAAGTAGTCCTTATAGGCATGGAGTGGCTTCCTCTGGGTAAAGGTTGCAATTAGTGATGGGCAAATCTGTGCAGTTTCGCAAAGAAAATCTCAAATTTACAGCAAAATTCACAAAATGGCAAAAAATTAGCAAAGCATTGAAGTCAATGGGCGTCCAAATAATTTTGATGCGTGTGCCAATTTTGATGCGCGCCAATTTTTGTTTGAAGTGCCAGATTTTTTGCTGGCAAATTGCCGCTGCAGTTTTCCGAATTAATTAGCTTGTGGTGAAATGCGAAAATTTGCGCAAATTAGTGTCTGGTGAATTTATTCGCCCATCACTAGTTGCAATACCTAGCTGGATTGATGACATTTAGAATGCCATTTTGTGGGGGTACATGAAAAGGGATGAAAAGAAAATGTCCAAACTCATTTACTTAGTCTTTATTTTTACACTGAACTATTCATTAAAGCAAGGAAAATATGTGACCAGTAGAATGACAGAAATTATTCTTTCTATTATTGCCCGAAATCATGTATATCTCTGTCAGGGGGCCTATCGGCTCCCAGCCGGGAGAAGTAAGGACCAAGGAGGAAGCTGGGTCAAAGTTCAATATACGGTAATCAAGGGGTTAAACAGGAGAGAAGTCAATGTCCAGGCAGGAATTCAGGAGGCAGGCAGCACAGGCTCACAAAGATAGTTTCAGGCTGGGGTCAAGATCCAAATAAACTATTACAATATTATAAATCACCCAGGAACAAAGTAGCAAACAGTTCCTATACTTACAGCGTTTGAGATGCTCTTTTATCATACTTCGGTGCCGGCGATGACGTCATCGTGCCTGCGCCGCATCCACGTGGGCCGCATGGGCGCCACCATTTTGGATCCTTTGCCGCCGGGAGAAGACATGCCGCTGTGTGCTCCCGGCAGCGGTACTGACAGTACCCCCCCCACAGGGGGCCACTGGACCACCAAGTCTGGGTTTCTGGGGAAATTGTCTGCAGAATTCCCTTACCAAATGAGGGTCGTGTACATCAGAGTGTTTCTCCCAAGAGCATTCTTCAGGGTCAAAGCCCTTCCATTCGATGAGGAATTGGAGGGAACCCCTGGAAAGTCTGGAATCCAAAATCTTCTTTACCTCGTACTCTTGTTGGCCTTCCACAGAGAAGCTGAAGGAGGAGACTGATCAGAAGAGAAGTGATAGGAAATTGCTGGTTTCACTAGAGAAACATGAAACACAATGGGAATTCGCATCTCTGCTGGAGAGAGGGGATAGGTGCGACCACTGGGAGGCATGGTCCCAGGAAGGAGATCGATGGGACAATCGTAGTGACGATGAGGAGGGAGGAACTATGCAGACTTTTTACAGAAAACGTCTGAGAATTCCTTATAGCAGGAAAGCAGGGCTTACAGATCTGTTGAAGAGATAGTCACCCTGTGGAGGGGATTAGCGGGAAGACAATGTTCTTGACAGTATGGACTCCAACGAGAGATCTGCCCTGAAGACCAATCAATGGAGGAGTTATGTAGATGAAGCCAGGGTAGACCCAAGATGACAGGAATGGAAGTACAGGAAATAAATGAATGATAACTTTTCTTTATGTAAAGTCCCAACCTGCACAGGCAATTCCCCTGTCGTCATGGAAATTATCTCGGACTTAAGTGGCCTGTCGTCAATTGCTGTAACCCATAGGGGAGTGGACAATGGATACAGGGGAACCTCCATATATTTGGCAAAGAGAGCATCAATGAAATTCCCGGCTGCCCTTGAATCTATGAAAGCAGAGCCGACAATAGTCTTAGTGGCCAGACTAATCTGTAAAGGCAGAAGAAATCTGTGAGAGTTCTCTTGGAATTTAGAATTAATGCCACCCACATATGTCTTCCCAGGTTTACCTTGAAGAAGAGGACCCTTTGGCTTCACAGGACAGGAGTTGGCAAAATGAGACTGACCCCCACAATACAGACATAGTCCTGCTAGACGCCTCCGGAGCTTTTCCTGTTCCGAAAGACGTGTCCTTCCGATTTGCATGGGTTCCTCAAAAGGAGTTACAGAAGGCTGCTGGGGTGACAGAGGCAACAGGGGTCTTTGGAAGTGGGGAGCCAACGTGGGTTGGAATCTCTTGATACGATCCTTATCTACCTGATGTTCGCTTTGCCGAGTGTCCACCTTGACAGCTAAAGCAATAAGGTCTTCTACCAGTGTAGGTAATTCATGGGAGACCGGGTCGTCTTTAAAGGGATACTGTCATGGGAAATTTTTTTTCCCCAAAATAAATCAGTTAATAGTGCTGCTCCAGCAGAATTCTGCACTGAAATCCATTTCTCAAAAGAGCAAACTGATTTTTTATATTCAATTTTGAAATCTGACATGGGGCTAGACATATTGTCAATTTCCCAGCTGCTCCAAGTCATGTGACTTGTGCTCTGATAAACTTCAATCACTCTTTACTGCTGTACTGCAAGTTGGAGTGATATCACCCCCCTCCCTTTTCCCCTCCAGCAGCCAAACAAAAGAACAATGGTAAGGTAATCAGATAGCAGCTCCCTAACACAGGATAACAGCTGCCTGGTAGATCTAAGAACAACACTCAATAGTAAAAACCCATGTCCCACTGAGACACATTCAGTTACATTGAGAAGGAAAAACAGTAACCTGCCAGAAAGCATTTCTCTCCTAAAGTGTAGGCACAAGTCACATGACCAGGGGCAGCTGGGAAATTGACAAAATGTCTAGCCCCATGTCAGATTTCAAAATTGAATATAAAAAAATCTGTTTGCTCTTTTGAGAAATGGATTTCGGTGCAGAATTCTGCTGGAGAAGCACTATTAACTGATGCATTTTGAAAAAACTTTTTTTCCCATGATAGAAGAAGGCAGCATGATAGGCTTGACAGTCTCTGCAGCAAGCATACAGAATTCAATAGCATATTCAGCAACACTGCGGCTCCCCTGGCGAATCTGAAACAGCCGTGATGAAGCGGACACAAACACGGGACCGTCAAACACAGTCCGGAACTCCCGGAGACTCCTTCTCCCAGTGCGGAGATGCCCATTCGAGCGCTTTACCAGCCAGATGAGTAATTACAAATCCCACCTTGGCTCGCTCAGACTCAAATTGAGTGGGTTGCAGAGCAAACTGGATCTGGCACTGGTTCACAAAACCACAACATGCTTGGGGATCTCCACTATAGAGAGGTGGTGCCCGCAATACGTGGACCAGTGGTAGAAGGATGTGGAGCTGCGACTCCAGCAACTGGAACTGGTGTTGCTGTTGTTGGCGTAAGAAGTTAGCTTTTCCAAGATCACCTCTAACGTTTGTCCGACATGGCTGCCTGAAAGATAGTTTCAGGCAGGGGTCAAGATCCAAATAAACTATTACAATATTATAAATCACCCAGGAACAAAGTAGCAAACAGTTCCTATACTTTGGCAAGGATACAGCATTTGAGACACTCATTTATCATACTTTGGCGCCGTCTATGACGTCATTGCGCCGGTGCCGCATACACATGGGCCACGTGGGCCGCATGGGCGCCGCCATTTTGGATTCTGCTCCACTGGGAGAAGACGCGCCAATGTGTGCTCCCGGCGGCGGTACTGACTATCTCAATGGAAAAACCCTTCCATACAACTTTATTCTGTATGGAATAGAGGCACTCAGGTAACACTAGAACTATAAAGTAAAGGGATTAGTTAACTAACACTCAAACAATGGAGTGCAGTTCTTTACATTATTTTTCTTAAAAGGAGGAGTATATTAACTGAAAAGTATGAGTTTGCACTCTAGGACAACGTTTTCAAATAGTATTCTTACAAGTATTAATTAACCTTCCAAACACGTTTTTCTGTTCAGTTGTTTTCAGATTGTTCACCAGAAATAATGTTTTTTCTTTTTCAATTGCTTTATATTTTTTATTTCTTCCCAATTTTCCAAAAGAGCGTCTTTAGAAAGACTTAAGAAGGTGAAAAATAATACTTAAAATTTCACATATTACAAAAACGGTCACAAATAGAAAAAAGAAAGTAATTGAAAAACATTTATATGTGAACTAAATGAAAATAATTAAACTGAAAAAAGTTTTGGAATGTGAACAACCCTTTAACTTATAATGCGATCATACGAGAATCTAGAAAATTTTATACTGGCATATTATAGGCTGTATTTAATCTATGATAGTGTCTGAGTACTAGTAGGTTTTTGAGTGTATTGCTGGTAGTTAAACAAGACCATAAAATAATAAAAGGAACTAAAAACTGTATGAATAGAAGGTAAGGGAGATGATTACCTTGACCATAGATAGAAACACCGAATGATATCAAGATGTGTAGTAACAACAATTTTCTTTGTAGCATAACTCCTAGAAAAACAACATAAAAAGACATATTAAGTAATATCCCAGTGTGATGAGCAAAAAGTCAATTAAAATAAATATGATAAAGTTTCAAGAATAAAATTAATATTTTGAAAATAAAATTTTTAGTGTCAGTATCCCTTTAAATATTAAGTGCTAAGTGTTAATGAGACAAGAGGATGGAGGTCCCTGCCCCACAGACCTTAAAAATCTAAGTGGCTTAATCTAAATAATTTTTGTTAAGGTATAGGATGCAGAATTTTTGGGACCTGCCATCTCCACAACTTAAGTCTATTAAGCCTTTAAACTTTGGTTTGCCACCAACATCAATTCATGCTAGCTTAAGCTGGCCATAGATGGTGAGATTTTTAAAAGATCAGATCCTGATCGTGAGACCACGATCTTCTCAGAACGATTGTACGATCGTACGAATTTACCATCAACTAAAAAGACCAATTTGCCAGGAAAACAAAGGGTAGCTGCCTGCTTGGCTCTGCAAACATAGATAGATTGCACTGGGACCGACAAAGATTTTTTGACCTGGCCAATCAATTTCCTGACAGATGTCGGCCGAAAAATCGTAAGATGTACGATCGTTCAAATCCCACTAACCGCACAATAATTCCGAATGATTGGTCGGGCTTCCCTAAAATCGGTCGTTCTGCAAGAAGAATCGTCGCGTCTATGGGGAGCTTTACTTACCATCAAGGCACTGTTTTCTAATCTAAATAAAAAAATGTGAAGTATTACACAATAAGGCCTAACCAAATGTCACTGAGAATAACTGACATTTCTCCCATCATAAAAAGCTTGATTTTGATTTGCTTAATTAGACAAAAAACAGGGCTGAAATTCTTTGCTAAATCAATGGGAGCTGAAGAACATTTATATTTTATTCCTCTTTCTGCTAATCACAACAGGCGTGGTTGATTGTTTGCAGTCTTTGATATTATTGAGAAATGAGATTTTATATGTTTACTGCTCTTTAACTTAAACTGCCCACACCCATAAATATTCATAATTTGGATAAATCACTAATTGAGTAGATCTTTGCCAAATCTGGCCACACAAGTGTGACCCAAAATGGGTTGGTACACATGATTAGCCCTGGAATATAGTGGCTTTTAAAGAAATTCTTGGTTTGTATAATTCCTTGAAAAACTTTTAGTTGAAATTGTGCTGCTTTAATAAAATACACAGTTTGCTGTGATCATTCCAAAGATTTTAAAGAGAACTAAAGCTTAACTAAAGAAGTAGGCTATAAATGTTGTACATAATGTTTTGGACTTCTGTATCAATCCAAGGCAATCACAAGATCTGAGTCTCCAAAGATGCTTTCGTAGGTCCCCATTTTCTTTTCTGCTGATTCACTGCACATGCTCTGCGCTGATGTCACTTACTGAGATCAACGCACAATATACTGATTATGTATAATATAAATGTCACAATACAAGGCAGCACAGAAACTAGTGCAACTAGCATCAGAATTTAATAATTAACCCTGTAGCATCAGCTTGTATTACAGGCCAACTTAATTTTCTGGTTGATTATTTGCGACGGCTTAGCTTCTCAACAGCTGCTTAGAGCCCACTCAGCATTTGAGAGTTGCAGACACTTTCCGAGATGGTGACCCCCTTTGACAAGTTTGAAATCCTGGATCATTGCTGCTATTGAGAAAAAATATGGAATTTTTAGCCATATTAACTTAGTTTAGCTGTTTTCAGTTACTTTCAAAAAATAATGTCTGTGCTGTAACACAAGGTATATACTTTGGGGGAAAATATTATATTAAGTAATTAGTGTGGAATTATTTGAAAAATCTTGTCAAATAAATATACAGGTACAGACCTGTTATCCAGAATGCTTGGGACCTAAAGTATTCCGGAAAAGGGGTCTTTCCATAAATTGGTTCTCTATACCTTAAGTCTACTTAAAAAAAAATGTAAGCATTAAATAAACCCAATATGCTTGTTTTGCCTCCAATAAGGATTAATTATATCTTGGTTAGGAACAAGTACAAGGTACTCTTTTATAGTTGAATGAAATCATTTTAAAAAATGTTAATTATTTGATGAAAATGGAATTTATAGAAGATGGCCTTCCCATAATTTGGAGCTTGCTAGATAGCGGGTTTCCACATAACAGAAATAATACCTGTACTTGCCTTTTATTAAAGGTAAACTTGATGGCACACATTTGTAATTTGGTAAATTATAATTACATAGACAAGATTTTTTTTTATCTCATTTTTTGCTGCACCCTTATCATCCTTTGCATGCAGTATTACCCTTTTTAACTATTATAGTCCTTATGTACCTGTATCAACATTCTTCCCTATTAGAATGGTAATAGTTTTAATTTCTGCCTTTATAGTAGTCTTGCATGAATTATTATATATTTATGCATGCATATTTATCAAGGAAATATCAAGTCTTTTTTTACACAAATATACTCTTAAAGGAATGTGGCATACTTCACAGAATATGTAAACACTTGCAAACCTTTCACTCATATTATCAATCTTCCTTTAAAGGGGAACTGTCACAAAAGCGAAAATTTTATACAAGCTTCATCATACCGATATAATACATTTTCTAAACACAATCAATTAAAAATTCTGAACTGTTTCTGAAATATTCAAGTTACTTTTCGCTAATCCTCTCTCAGCATCTATCTCTCTTCATCCTCTCTTCATGTACCTTTTGGGTGTTAGATTTTGATTGACTGTTAGACCCAGTATATCTTTTAGAGGGCTCCTCTTGCCTGGAAGATGTACTGTATTAGAGCTCATTCATGTGAGAATACTTGGTGGTCTAGGGGGCTGGCAGGGATGCTCACCGCTCTCCCGGTGGGGAAACCCACCTCTTTATCCCTCATTGTGCACTGCCGACTCTTGGTTTTGACTCATGGGATTGACGCCGGTGTCTTTCCCTTTGGACTTTCCTCTTGGTCCTCTGTCTATAAGACCTGGCAGCATCTGAGTAGCAAAGGGCTCCTCCCAAAGCGAAAGGCGGCTGTTATAGATGAAAGAGACGTGACCGGGATCTTGGGGTTTGTTCTGAGTTTGGGACACCCTACGTTACAACTCATCTCTCTACATGCAGAATTTGTGCCAAAGTCAGTTATTTTGTTAGATTTTGTTTGTAATTGAATCAGTTGTTTGAGTAAGCTGAAATACATCTGCTAGGAATGGTAGCCTCTCAGCATCTATCTCTCTTCATGAACCTTTTGGGTGTTAGATTTTGATTGACTGTTAGATCCTCCTCTTTCCCGGAAGATGTACTGTATTAGAGCTCATTCTATTAAAATCACTAGAAAACTCATGTGAGAATACCTGGTGGTCTAAGGGGCTGGCAGGGACACCCACCACTCCACCGGCGGGGAAACCAGCCGCTTCATACCCGGTTGTGCCGCATCTAGGTTTTGACGCATGGGATTGACGTTGGTGTCTTTCCCCTTGGACTTTCCTCTTGGTCGCCTCACTATAAGACCTGGTGGCATCCGATTAGCAAAGGGCTCCCCCCAAAGCAAAAGGCGGCTGTTATAGGCGAAAGAGTGAAACATGACCAGGATCTTTGGGTTTGTTCTGAGTTTGGGACACCCTACATTACAACTCATCTCTCTACATGCACAATTTGTGCCAAAGGCAGTTATTTTTTTAGTTTTTGTTTGTACTGGAATCAGTTATTTGCGTAAGCTGTAATACATCTGCTAGGAATGGTATGCCCCTATAAGGTATATTGGATCTAACAATGAAAATCTGAGCTCCTGTATGAAAGTTAGAATGAAGAGAAGCTGATGCTGAAAGGTGGATAGTGAAGATAAACTTGATTATTTCAGAAATGATACAGAATTTTTAATTGATCATATTTAGAAAGTTTCTTATTTCAGTATTATAAAGCTTACTGTATTTTAAATTTTCATTTTCGATAATTCCCCTTTAAACCAAATTGTCAAAGATGCAATAATTATATAAAAGTACTAATTAAACATTTTTCTTTTGATTATGCTAACCAAAATAATTCTAATAGACATTTCAATACTAGTTTTATTCCAAGGTTTTACAAAATGTGGTTTATTTTACTAACAGGTGTAAGGTATTAGATTTATAATCCTTAACACATTTTCTTGTTTTAAGCAATGGTCTGGAAAAAGCTATAAACTGATGCCTGTAACTGCAAGAGATGTGTGAAATACTGCAACCGTCTACCGTGCACTACATATATTGGCTCTAATTTTCTTACAGGAAAATCAGTTATGAATCATGCTTTATGTACACAATTCCCACTCTTAGAAAGAAGAAGTCAAAGCCCAGAGTTAAGTTCTGGAAATCAACAGAGGAAGCATATTCTTGAAAAGTGTCTAAGGAAAAAAAGGTCTGAATATCCACACAGATTGGGGAAATCAATATGGCTACATACATGGACATAGACATTAATTGTTTGATCAATTAAATTTGTAATGTTCATGGCTACACAAGAACAGAATGGAGTCATGGGTCAGGAAATGCTCAATAGCCAGATTGATTGTGGTGTGGATGGGTGCAACACACCTGCTGTGTCTAGTATACTATATTACACATGTAGACAGCAACAATCTAGTTGCAAAGCAAATAATGGGTTTTTATTGTGGTTACAACTTCACACAAGAAAACATTTTGGGCTCTAATCGGCCCTTCATCAAACTTTTATGAAGGGCTGATGAGAGCCGGAAATGTTGCCTTGTGACTACAATAAAGGCACCTTTTTCACAATGCATTCCCTTTGCATAATATAAAGCCAAGTGACCTAAGATGGAAAGGAACAAAGAAAAAAAACAAGGCAGACTGAAGACTGAAAATGGGGATGTATTATCTCCAGTGGGTTTCCCTAAATTGATTTAAGTGACTCATTAAAAGCACTTTTGTTATTTGTTCTACTAAAGGTGGCATCTGCAGAGATAGGAGCATGCGCACTTGAAGACAACATGTTCCTTGCTTTACATGGTCATGCTCATGGTCAGTGATGGAGTGATTGTTACAAGTGTTCTGTAAGGAATGTGGTGGTAATAAATGGGATAAAATACAGGCTGCAGTAAATCAATAAGGATTACTCATATTCAGTTTAAACTAAAGGACCATTGCGACCATTTGTCTTAGCAGCAAAAAAAGCACATAGTTGCATAGTACTTTTGAGAGCTATTACGCTCAAATACTGTATCAACCACTGATGCTGAATATGCAAAATATATAAAACTAAAAATATGCTGCAAATTCCTAAGCTATTTTTAAAACGGCAAGATAAAACTAGAACAAGAATCTCATGAAACACAAAATTCACATAGCAAAACAATGCCTCAGGTTCTAAATAACTTTATCAGTAACTGTAGGTATCTGTGTTTTGAGGCTAGAAAATTCTTTTGATTGCACAACCATATGCAGGCAAGCTGTATCTTTCATTGTACCATTTTTTATAATGTCATTAAACCCATATTTCTACAGATTAAGCCACCTAGAATATTAGACTTTTAAAATACAGTAACCGGAATTTTAAGTCCATATAGCACATTTAGGGGCAGATTTATTATCTATTGATGCTTAGGTCTGGGTAAAATAATGTCATGTTTTTTGTAGTTGTCTTGGCTTGTTTACCAGTGGCCATCAAATGAAACTGATTTAATCAATAGAAAAGAAATATAAACTTACTGTGGCATGATGATTATAAGTAGTGATGGGCGAATATGGGCCGTTTCACTTCGCTGAATAAGTTTGATTATTTGCCCCTGTCTTTTGCTATTGCTACTGCCAGCTGAGCTGAGGGAATACCTCCACAATATAAAGACTATAAAAAAAAAGAACTTTAAAAAAACACAAGGAAAGCTAATTTACCATACCTTCACACTCATAGCCATGTAGTGTCCATCTGCCCAACCCCAGCCATGTGCCCAATCTGCTGCTACTAGTGAAAATTGTATGATGTGCTGAATCAAAATAAGACTTAATGGTATTTTGCCTTTTCTAGTCCTTTAAAATCTACATACAAATGTACTGCTTGTAAAAAAGGTAACAATGGTTCATGATTTAATAATCAAATAAAGTATTAATGTTTCCATACAAATTGGGGAGCAAGAATTCAGACTGGTTGCCACTGCTGCTGCTAGGTAGTTGACACAGGTATTGAATATGATAGATGGAGAGTTTTGATAAATTCTACCACCAAGTTTGATATTTTAATATCAATTTTATGTTCAATTTAATAATTTTCTTTCTGATGTGTAGAATCATAGTATGTGCCAGTGGTATCAATCCCTTCCAGCATAGACAATCAGAGGAAAAAGCAAGTTAGAAGACAATTCCTTTGTATAACCTATTCCCTTTCTTTTATACCATGTTATTCTCCATTGTTATTCCATCTAGAATTATACATACACACACATACAACATTTGTATGCCAATTATTAAAAAGTATACTCTTAACTTCTTCTACTTCTAAAAGCCATGATTTAGCAATTATATATATTGGACTAATACATAGGCCACTAAATGCAGCTATTCCAAGTTTGCTTACTATGGTTTTTTGTAGTAATTAAAGATGAAAGTGTTTTTGAAATTGCCAATGAGATTGTGGGAAATCATTAACAAATACTGGGTCCTTTCTTTGCTAGTGAGAAGTGAAAGAACCTGTTGTTTCAAAATTGCCCACACTGAAAATGGTTATCAGAAGCATGAAGTTAAATTTTGTATGTGTCATTGTTCCATGTTAAATGTGGAATTCTATTGATTCAAAAAACAAATTACAATTGTTATTACCCAGTATAATAGTCCCATAGAGAATTGGTTGACTACAAATAAGTGAAGCAGAGAGATCCACAAAATATGATAAAAGATCCAAGAAACAGGTACTGTGCATTATTTTTTGTAAATGTGCTCTTAAAATAACTGTGGGTAATAACCATATAATTTAATGCTTTCTTGGGCTAACAAATGTGCCATTTCTTGAGGACCTTTCTTGAAATCTCAGTATAGGGCTATTGTTCTTGCTTCTTGAATGTCGTTATATGCCTTTAAATTTTATTTATTGACTGTTAACAAGGAAAGTACAGAAAGTTGAAATATTGATTATATAAATAGTATAATTATACACCTCTGGTTATATAAATAGTATAATGCACTCTATACTGTAAATTAAAAGTGAAGGTGCTTTATACAAAGAGGACAGAGATGCTTTATGATCAGAACATAGGGCAAATAATGTCAATTCAAAATGTGACTACCAGTTACCTTTATTTTTTTAGTAGGGGTCTAAGGATAAATGATGGACCCTGATGAATTCTCAAAACTGGCAATGTTTGCTACTTTGATGAATTTTGCTGGTTTCTGTCTGTGTTGGAAAGATATGAAGCAGTAAAACAAATTTGACCAAAATATTGGTGCATATTAAAATATCAATAACAAAAATTTCCTATTTCATCAAGCAGACCTTACCAACCTATGTAATGGGATTTCAGCAGCCCTGGGATTGCAGATAATGTTAATGCTTTTTGGTTAAAGAAAACTGTGACTTTGGATGCCTACACATTTTTTTTAGTTTGCTTTACAATTTCTTGTCAACTTGTGTGAGTACATTGCCTTAAAAATACAGGAGGAATATTAAAGCATATGTCCATGCCCTGCCTTGAGACACCTTCTCTATTGTTGGCTAAATTTTTAGCCAACAGTGTGCCATTTAATAATATATATTATTATTAATATATATATATATTAATAATGCAAAATATGTTGCAGTATGCTCACAAAAAGGACAGTTGGATGAGGTGCATGACACACCATATTAGAACATAGGTTATCCTCTACTCTTTTACCATCAAGGTTTGTAGAACAATAATGGAACCTCTGAGCACCTAACAACAACAATGTAACATCTAATAACAGCTGGGTGGCAATATCTATTATTATATCTAATAACATAATCAATATCAATCATTCTGCACCTCAAGAGGGCCAAATTCTATCTACTACAACTCTAGCTATGTTTGATTATGCCCAAAGCATCCATGAATCAAATGAAGATAAGTGAACTCAGTAAGTAGAGTTCTAAAGACCCAGTCAATATGGAGAGATGAAAGAAAACTCTGTCAGGTATTATACTGCGTAATATGATTGATGAAGATATTCATCAAGGGTTGTGGTGCAAGTAAATGTCTATGTTCTATAGACATCTGCTATAGTTTAGCCTCGGTCAGTTGGAAACAATAATGTCAGTTTCTTCCAATAAATGAGTTAGTACATTTGTGCATCTTTCTCCACTCCCCTGAATATAATTTCATTTGAAGTCTTTCATCATTGTAAATGCCCAAAGGAGGGAAGCAGGTGTTATGTGCACCAGTGTGCTGGCTAAATACAATCAGGGTACTATAAAGTTCACTATGCCAAAAGAACTCAAGATACAAAGGACTATGTTACACATTCATTCCTTCCTGAGCTGAAGGCAGTTTTCAGCAAACGCTACCCCAATCATACATAAGGTTGTCCATAATTGGCCTTCACCAGAACAAATATGCAGAATACAAAATCAAAGCAATGAAAAATTCCTTTGCCATTCATTTACATCCCATATAATTCCTTTGATCTTTTCAACAAAGACATAATACATTTGCATAACACTTCATTTTTTTTTAACAAAGCACTTACATAGTGTTAGAACATTACATTAAAAGAATATTTACATCATAAGGCACAAATATTTCCATAATAGTATTAGAATTTGCAACACAACTGTAATTATTCTAAAAAAAAAACACCCAGAAAAGTAAATAAAGGCTCTACAAATACACATGACATATAATATGTACATATTTAATTTCAGAAAAGCAAATAAAGAAACACACAAATACACAAAAAAGGGTTTAGTTTAGAAGATCTTTAATCTCATGGTCATTAATAATCACAATGAAAGCAAGTTGTTTTTGGTTGACTTTCAGGAATGTAAATTTCTTGTCAATAATTACAAAAACATTAAACAAAGGGAGTCAAAGTAATACAAAACCATTTATTTTGTTAAAATGATTACATCCTGATTCAAACAACTTGGCACATAAACACATGTACACGTGTTAAATTATTACAAAGGAAACCAGTTAGCACTGAATATCTGCTAAGTCAGATCCAGCATCAGATCTTAAATCTTAAACTTAATTGGCAGAATTAAGGGCAGAGGAGGTAACCAGCTAGCATGTTTTCAAGAATTTTAATTTCTTAAAGATCCTAAATGGTGTGTTAGCAATTATGTTTCTTGGTCAGTCTAATACATTATATGCTTTTTTATTTTTCAGCATTCTGTTTTATATAGCCAGCAGTACATGAAGATCAGTGTAAGGGAAAAAAGGACATTGTGAAATGCAATAATATGATCCAAAAGAACTGGACAGCCATGTCATGCAACCAAATGGGATTTTTCTACTACTTATTTAGATATACCGTATATACTCAAGTATAAGCCGAGTTTTTCAGCATCCAAAACGTGCTGAAAAAGTCTACCTCGGCTTATACTCCAGTCAGTTTGCTTGGGGAGCGACTGCAATATCACACAGCACCCTCTGTTGGTTATATGAAAGAATAACAGTGACTGCAATATCACACAGCGCCATCTGTTGGTCATATGAAAGAATAACAGGGACTGCAATATCACACAGCACCCTCTGTTGGTTATATGAAAGAATAACAGTGCGCCCTCTGTTGGTTATATGAAAGAATAACAGTGACTGCAATATCACACAGCGCCATCTGTTGGTTATATGAAAGAATAACAGTGACTGCAATACCACACAGCACCCTTTGTTGGTTATATGAAAGAATAACAGTGTGCCCTCTGTTGGTTATATGAAAGAATAACAGTGACTGCAATATCACACAGCGCCATCTGTTAGTTATATGATAGAATAACAGTGCGCCCTCTGTTGGTTATATGAAGGATTAACAGTGATGGCAATATCACACAGCACCCTCTGTTGGTTGTACGAAAGATTAACAGTGATGGCAATATCACACAGCACCCTCTGCACATGGTAGTGGGACACAGTAATCCGTTTGGCAATTCTCTGTCACCATCAACTTTGCAAAGAAGTCCGGTTGATCGCTGGGGGGGTCGCTTCGGCGGAATGTGCGCTGCTGGGAGACAGGGCTGTAGTTGTGTCTAGGCTTATACTCAAGTCAATAAGTTTTCCCAGTTTTCGTAGGTAAAATTAGGTACCTCGGCTTATACTCGGGTCGGCTTATACTCGAGTATATACGGTATATGTAGGGGATGTTAACCTCTACTACTGTGGGAAATCCTTTGTAGTGTAACCTATGCATTGTGGGCAGGATGTATTCAAACTGGCCCAGTGGTATTCCTTATTATATAAAGGGAAGGGATACCATAGTAATTTTCTTTGAACTCCACTTAATTGAGTGTGTAGATGCTGCTAGACAGCTTAATGAAAAAAGACCTTACCCTATGGTGTGGAGGCCACTTTCAGTAATGAGGGCTTTGTTCAGTGTCAGTCTAGTCATATTACTCAAGGAGGGTCAGTGTGGGTTTAATCCTCAGGGTGACACCCCACAAAGTAGGGGCTTCATGTAGGGACTAGAATGCAGTTCCTTTGAGACACCACTACATATCTGGAAAGATTGGGCTAAAATCCTGTGGTTAGATTATCCTGTAAAGAAACTGTCATATACCTCCACTAAGTACTTGAATAATCGATTAATCCCCTAAAAAAATGCAAAATTGTATTTTCTTTCACTCGTCGCCTTGTTAATATTTTAAATTTAACAGCTAGGAAGGAACAAAAGAACTGTGCAGAGAAATCCCCAGAGATGATATCACATCAGACAATTAACTCACTGCACATTTCTCTCATTCCTCGTCCACATGGTGTTCACATGTAAATGGTATATCTTATAAAAAAAAGCATATTGGTGTGAAATGTTGCACAGTAGTGCAAGTAGGAGCGTAAACATTACAAGTGCAACATATGGATATAACTGCACTTAATAAATTACCCCTATAGATTTGAAGAGGACAATGTCCCAGAATGAGAACAGGTATGACTGGAACAAATACAGAATTTGACTGGTAACTGGACATTGATCACAATCATTAACTCCTATCAGCCACTTAAATAGTAAATCAGTTGTACCAAGAGACATAGCTTTGTGCTGAATTTTAGCAATTTCTTTATTGTTGGAATGCTGCATCATGACTATAATTCAACTCTACAAGACTTAAACCGCCCACTGGGCACTCTCATGAACTCCAGCCCACTACTACTGGATAGGCTTGACGACAGCAGGCAGCAGCAATTCAGTACTTTTACAAAAAATCCGTCTAGACTAAGATCATGTCAGTTGCTGAGTTACCTTTTTAGCACAGAACACAGCCAGACCTTCAAACGAATTGCTCCCTGGATGAACAGAGTATGCCCTCATGAGCACGAGGGGCACGCTTTCCCACTTCTGTCCATTGTCTTCTTAATCAACCCCATTTGTGTTTTTCTAAATTTCACTTGGTCTACTCTAAGATATCATCATGGAGCCTCATGGCTATGTGGTATGTATTAGTTCTAGGAATCTGACATTCCACGAACAGTATGTGACACCAAACCGCTTGTATAAATCAACAGATCTACTTTTGCTCCTGTATGCAATTATTATATGTCACTTTGAACACCGAGGGGCTACCGGTTGCTCCATGGGAAGCATTTATGGCTATAAATGAAAGCAGAATGATGCATGTCACAATGTATTGCCTGACCGTGAGAATTTTGCCTTTTTTGGTCTAGAAATAATAGAGCAAGTATTTATATGGCTCTCTCGGTAGCAATAAAGTCAGGGACTACTGAACTTCAAATGCTCTAAAGTTGAGTTGCTCTTTTCCAATCATTTTAGATGCATTAGTGCTGACCAAGATCTTTGGGGTCACTAGCTTCTGTATATCAGCAGATGTAAATTTATTATATGGTGATATTGATGGTTATATTGATGGTGAAATGTAATATAGGCCCTCCCCTTTCCGGGTCTAATGTTGAGCTGGTCAAATACAAAGAGGTGCTATGCAGACCAGCTTTATTACTGTGCAATAGAGTTTAATTAAGAAAAGGGTGTCCAGGCTAATTCATTTGATGCAAGGCTATTGTTGACTTGCTTAAATTCTGTAAATAAATAGCAATAAAATATTTTCTTAAGTTGTGCTCCTTCCCTTTCCAAAATGGCTGTACCCTGTTGTCTACCACTAGCTCAGGCGCTGCTGCTAATACTGAAAAATCAACCTACTGATGAAAGATTGTGTGATTTATCTAACACACAAGAAATGCAATATGCTTAACAAATATAATAGAAAAGAAACAAATGTAAAACCAATTTATGTGAGCAATAAAGAGATGTTGCCAAGGTTGGCAGCATAATGCTAAGAATGTTCTGATGCAAATAGAATTATTCTGACCTTTTTCAACAGTAGCACACAGAATAAAGCAATTAAGCATCCTCTGTAATAGACTAAGAAATCATAATGAAACCACAGTCCATAGAAAGTGCAAAACAACATTTCCTCACAGCTGGGTAAATAAATACATTTGAATATGCGTTGTACCGCAGTTACCTTGTACCCAACCTTACGCCTGGGCTATTTTTTTTTTAAATTTTTATCTTCAGTACAGATATTATATAGCAAATGATGTAAGCTCCAACTTATATTATAAGGGTATTAAAAATCACCAAGGAATTCAGTGACCTTATAAAATCATAAGGCAGAAATCTCAAGCTTTTAAACAAATAATTTTAGACAAATAATTCTAAAATTATTTCTAGTAAACTTATTCTAAGGATGAACCGAGAAAACACAATATCTATGTATTGTATTTATTCTTTACAATTTCTTCCATTATCAACTTCAACTCAATCACCTTCCTCAAGTCATTGTGCAAAGAGAAAAGACTATAGATTGATTGACCAGCAATAACTGGTAGATGTTGCTTATTGGTGCATCTCCATCACTCAAAATGCAGTGCTCTATAGCAGACCAAGAGTTTTGACCATTGTAGTCCTCACAAAGGACCACAATGATCAAAGTGCTCTTCTCTGTCTGCAGTCAGAGCCTACTCATGAATGAAAACCACATTGCCTATGGCAGTGATCCCCAACCAGTGGCTCACTACCAACATGTTGCTCACCAACCCCTTTGCTGTTGCTCCCAGTGGCCTCAAAGCAAGTACATATTTTGAATTCCTGGCTTGGAGGAAAGTTTTAGTTGCGTAAAACCAGATGTATTGCCAAACAGAGCCTCCTTTAGACTACCAGTGCACATAAGTGCCAAATGGCCAATCACAGCCCTTATTTGGCACCCCTAGGAGCATTTTTCATGCTTGTGTTGCTCCCCAAATCGTTTTACAATGGAATGTAGCTCATGGGTAAAAAAGGTTGGGGACCTCTGGCCTATGGCATACACTGGCGCTGCCAAGAGGAGATTGCTTAGGAACCTGACTGAGACACAGGCCTTTAGCAATAATCTGTCTGGCATATATAATGAATTAGGATTTTGTCACCTGTTATTGCTGCACAATAACAAATTCGAAAATGCATTTTTTATGGTGGCCATACATGTACTGGTCAGTTCAGTAGCTGACCAGTTGGCAAAACAGAAAGATACCAGAAATTGGGACCTACATTGTATGGCTAGCTTTCTGTCCATTGGTCTTATGGGCTCACAGTGTTCCACTTCACTACCGCTTCTATTACTGCACTGTGAAATGACCAACACGCTGCATTAGCTGATGAAATGTTTAAAGCCCAGAGGTACAGAAAATGGTACCAAATAAATCTTATGTGTATGGGCATCTAATTAGTCCAACAGTAGTATCTGCATAAATTACTATATACTACAATATCTTCTCCAGGCCCGGACTGGCAATCTGTGGGTTCTGGCAAATGCCAGAGGGGCTGCTGTATGGTTCCATAGAAAGTTACCATAGAGTGGGCTGGTTGGGGGCTGTTTGGGCTGGTAGGGGGCTGTTTGGGCCTCTGCGTACATGGAATGGCAGGGCCTATTTTGACTCCCAGTCCAGGCCTGATCTTCTCTCCTGGAGGCATTAGCAGATGTTAGGGAAAAAGATGCAGAGTAAGGATGAAGGTTCAAATGTTTGTATGAGTCATGACAGTGGTTGCACAGGAGAGAGGTGCAACACACACACAGTGTATCATAGTAATTTAGGTGGTGGATGTGAACATTGCATCTGAAGTGTTTGAGAGCAATTATGTTAATAATATTCATATTACTATAATATTAATATATGTAGATGATAACTACCACTGAAATGTTACCATTTTTTGGCCCTGCCATATGGAAGCTGCAAAATCCATCCAAATCCACACCTGCGGCTATTGTACTATGTGTGGCATCACCAGCATCATACAAGACAAAATTGGCTGTGCTGTTTTTCAGACATATGGTGATGAAATTTTCTTCATTTTGTAATTTTTAGGAGAATAAACTACAGCTGGTGGTAAACAGCACATTCATTTAATATTCTAAATCTTAGGGTAAGGTCACACTGGGCAATTTGGGGAGATTTAGTTGCCTGGCGACTAATCGCCTCGTCTTTGCGGCGACCGATCTCCCCAAATGCCTTACCTCTGTCTTGCGCCGGCTAAAATGAAAAATCTCCTGCGGCATGGCACACGTGTCTCTTCATATTCCGAATTGCGCAAAGTATCCTCGAAGTTTTCCTTGAAATCGTCTGAAGTTTCCTCGCGATTTTTCATTTTAGCCGACGCAAGACAGAGGTAAGACAGTCGGGGAGATTGGTCGCCGCAAAGACGAGGCGATTAGTTGCCAGGCGACTAAATCTCCCCAAATCGCCCAGTGTGACTTTACCCTTACGACTGTGCATGGAGATGCGTATGAAGAATGAAAACAGCAACTGAAAGTATATGGGATGCAGAATACTGGATTAGCACATGCGTACTGAAGTGGTGCATTAGTTTGCAAACCACTGTAAAGTTGATACACTTGCACCAAACCCCCCCCCCCCCCAACTCTGGAACTGTACAGAGGTCTAGTGTCTCTACAAACTTTTAAATATAAAACTATTCTCAGCTTCACCCACATGCACTTCTCAAAGCACTGGATATATCCTGGACCATATGACAATGGTAACACTGGTCTAAAAGTCAGACTGCAGTTGTATTTCAAACTTTATCACATGATTAACTTGTATTTTAGCCACAAGCTTCCTTTTAAACTGCGAAAGCCATGGCTATTATTTATTAACATTCTAACTAGAAATACTATAATATGTTTTCAGATATATCTTTCCAATGAGTATTTTCTTGAAATCCTTTATTAAGCAATGTGTGGCAATATGCATAGAACATTTTGCTTTTTAATACTGTTATACTGTCCTGTAAGTAATGTAATGGTTTCCATAAAAGTAAAAACTTAACAGCTGCAGCAGCATTACATAAGGAAAGAATAATGTATCCCCAACGGATATTTATGAGTATATAAGAAGTGACCATGAAGTTGCATTAACATTGTAAATGTCATACAACAAAGACTTTGCAATTAAATGATTGAAAACAGCACATTTGAATACAGGTATGACATCTGTTATCCAGAAAGACATTATCCAGAAAGCTCCAAATTACGGGAAGGCCATATCCCATAGACTCAGATTTAATGAAATAATTCTAATTTTTAAAAAATGATTACTTTTTTCTCTGTAATCATAGAAAAGTACCTTGATCCCAGCTAAGAGGTAACTAATCCTTATTGGAGGAAAAACAATCCCCTTTGGTTTAATTTTTTTTTAATCACAGAAAGACCCCTTATCTGGAAAACCCTAGGGCCCAGGCTAAAATCCCTCTATCCTATTGTATACAGCAGTTTGTGAATACATGTTTTTTTCCTGAAATTGATGCAGTTTTTTCTTTCCAGGATTTAATGGTTTCCTGGAATTGGGGTTCTACTGTATTCATTAAGTCACCGTACAAACATTTGAGTATATAATAAAATATTTCTGCGCATTCAAAATACAATTGGCATCAGCAGCATTTTATTTGTACACACCTAAGGCTATTCCAGGTAAAAGATAGCACCAAGTAATTAATAATGGATGTATCTGACAAATAACTAGCAGCGTACAATTCAATAAGTTTTATGTAGAAGTGAACAGGGTATCAATCTATCTGAAATACTGTTAGTAAATCTGCAAAGGGTTAATTTTGCATTTGCTCATCAGTTAAATTGCTGCTGTGGAACATTGCTAATGCTTTGCTCTCAATGGCCATCACATTGCAGCAAAGTTACACTAAACTGGCTCCCCCTGCATCCCTTTAGGGCCAACTATGTGCAGCTTAGCTCATGTGAGCAGCTAGTCATTCTTCTTCAATTTGGAAGCAATCATGCTCCCCTGGAAATGATTTTTTGCACCAATCTGTGTATTCCCAGGTGTGTGTGTGAAGTGGAAACTGAAAAACATACAGATCTATATCCCATAATAATTAGCATAATGGAGTTTCATAAATGTGCACAGAAATGTTAGGCAAGATGTGAAAAGTTATATTAACAATTAAACACAGCATTTATCAACAGCAGCAGAACAGGGAATAAAACCAAGCTTCTTTATCATCTGAAACCTCAACAGGAAAATAATTGCATAATACATTACTAATTCCAACATTATCTCTGTCTCTGAGGTACTCAAGGGGTTACATGTACCAGTGACAGAGGTGTTTTTTTTCTTAATGTCAAGGCAATCGTAACATCCCTGCAGCTTCCATTTCTGAGACAGGGGACCACAGAAATTCATTTTGCTGAGTCTGCTAACTTACACAATAGAAACAAATGCAAGCAGCACATGCATAAGTCATAGAGTAGTGCAGAGGTCATTATTCATCTCACTCTATCTTTATCATGATTCACTATAGGCATTTTTCAAATAGAACAGCTGCTCATTGTCACCTAAGATTACAGTTCTGTTTACATTATATATCTTACCTGATAAAAAAGGAGCAAAGCCGAGTAAAACTTGACTGCCTTGTTTATAGCCCAAGCCAAATATCCGTAATAAAGTGCACAGAGGTGACCATGAATTGAAGTTCAAAAGTTTTCCTTTCAGGGGAGCCTTGTCTGGAGTGGCTTGGAATAGGAGTTCAGTCTCTTTATATACTCTGCTCTTCTCTCCATTCTGTCAATCAGTTCCATAAGGAAGCATTTTTAAGAAGTTAAAAAAAAAGCTCATCATTCCATAGCTGGGATGACATAATCCTCCCCAGACCTGACAATGTGCTCTAGTCTGGTAGAAGGTGATGCCAAAGCCCTCCCTTTCTGGAAGTCAGACATTCTCCCCTCTCCTGCTAAGGAGGGGCCATTCCAAGTAGGAAAGAAATCAGAGTTCGTCATGTTCCCTTTGTGTTTGTGACCAAAAGTGATGGACTCTTAGGGAATTCCTTTCCTTTTAGTAAAGTCCTTTCTGACTGCGGTCAGACTGTCAGTAAGTTGTGGTTTAGAGAAATGACAGAGGCATGCAAATATCTCATTAGGAAGGACTGGTAGCTTGCACTTATAACAAAGAAATGATCATGAAACTCTCTACTTATAATGAATGCTTCATATTTGTCGGCATCTCTGAAATGGAAAGAGTAAAGATGGCCATACACGTAGAGATCCGATCGTTTGGCGATTTCGCCAAACGAGCAGATCGCTCCCCGATATGCCCACATTGAGATGGGCAATATCGGGCTGATCTGATCATGGGCCCTAGGGCCGAACGATCGGATCATAATGTAGGCAATACGGGGAATTCGGGCAGATATCGATCGGGAAAGCCCGTTGGAGGGCCCCACGCACGGGCCGATAAGCTGCCGACTTGGTCTGTCGGCAGCTTTTATCTGACCGTGTATGGACACCTTAAAGGAGAACTATACCCCCTTGCTAATAAAAACCCCTACCCTCCATAGTACCCCCTCCCTGCTACCCACACAGGTGTTAACACAAGCAAATGCCCCTAAACTGGTAATTACCCCTCGTTGCAGAGTGAGTGCAGAGGAGCTAACGGGCGCCATTCTCTGGCGCTTCAGTAATCTCCGGGTCTTCTTCTGGCGCTTCTGTAATTTTCCTCACTTTTGGCGCCTGCGCAATTATAATGAACCCCCAAACTGCTCCAACTGTGCATTCGTCGATACAGCGCCTACTTACTGAAGATCACCGAAGCGCTGAAGATGGCCCCCGTAAGCTCCGCTGCACTGACTCTGCAATGAGGGGTAATTACTGGCTTAGGGGCATTTAGTTGTCTTAACACCTGTGCAGGGGGGGAGCAGGGACGGGGGACTATGGAGGGTAGGGTTTTTTTATTAGCATGGGGGTTTAGTTCTCCTTTAAGGGTACTAAGGAAGCTCTCCAATGAGCCATTCACAGTTGCACTGTACTGGCCTTGCATACTTACACATGTATGGCTTAATCTATGAGATAATCACATGCCACTGGCTGGATCAACCAGTAGCCCTCGACTGACAGTGGTGCCCACTGACAGGCCACTGGATTCTTTCCTCAGGCTCCTGGAACACTGGCATTGTTATGTTTTGGGTAGCCGAGGATGAGTAGAGTATAACAGTGCTTTATTAGCAGAGTCATGCAGGCATTACACAACAGTAAGCTTTCACTTTTAAGCTACCAGGAGGTATGCACAGTATAAGTATGAGCACAGTGCCATCTACAGGCCATTTGTATAAACACCACAGGCATGGCTGCCGAGACCGAGTTTGTCCCCTCTGGGCTTCCAAGGTGCCATCTGTCGCACTGCAGAAGTACTGCTCCTCATTGCTCTGATGGCACTTGCCCGGAGAAGGACCGCATGCAGAGTGTGGTAGTATCAGTATTATTTCTGGTTTCTCTCTTTTGGTCCATGAGCTGTGCAGGGCTGCCTGCATTACCTCATTGTCGAGAAACTTGGCTTTTTCTCTCTTTTTAATGTTTTTACATTTTCCCCTTCCTTTATTTTTTATCAGTAGTAGTAATAGTAGTAGTAGTAGTAGTAGCAGTATTATTTTGGGTTTCTTTCTGGTTCGCACTAGCTTCCCCCATTCCCTACAAGTGCCCCCCAGTGGCCAGGGCGGCGGGGCTGAGCAGGAGCCATCTGTTTGGTCAGGCCTAGGCCTGGGGAGGACCCACCAGCAGTGCCCCCTAGTGGATAATATTGTCTTTTTCTCTCTTTTTATTTATTTCTTCCGCGCTTCTCTTTCTTTTTATCAGAAGTAGTAGTATTATTTCAGGTTTCTCTCTCTTTTGGTCCTAGGGTAGCCCCCCAGTGCCCAAATCGGGGAACAACACCAATCCATTGGCCCGGGCCCCGGGACAAGCGCAGGACACCTTCCTGGTTAGCCTGGGCTGGGGAGAGCCCCCTAGTGGAGAAGCTTACTTGCTCCTCCTCCTTGCCGCTTCCAGAGAACAGGGAGCTGTGGACACCAGGGGTGGCTGGGGGTCCAGACCAACTTGTCAAAGGCTCATGGTGGTAGGGAGGTGAGCTCGGACCCAGCACCCGGCCTCCAAGAAAACTGGAGCCATCCAGGGATGGAGGGAGTATGGAGGCAAAAGCACTGTTGCCCTCTGCATGTGGTTGGAAACCTTCTACCGGAGGCCCCCGACAGAGCCGAAACTAGGGGTAGGCAGAAGAAGCATGTGCCTAGGGTGCAATTCTGGGAGGGGGTGCTAGGCACGTACCTCCTCTGTCTGCTTACACCTAGTTTGTGCCCATGTCCCCACTGGCAGCTCATTCTTGGTCCTTGTCCCCTGGCTCATAGATGTGCTCCCCCTGCTGCAGCGTCACTGCACATGCTCGCCCTTTCATGGGGGTCAATCTCCTCAGCAGAGAAAAACATTTTCTGTTGTTTTAGTGCATAAGGAGATTCCGCCTGGCCAGTCTCCCTCAGGAGAACCAGCATGCCACAGGAGAATCTAGGACTCCCTTGAACAGGCAGGTTCAGTTGAAGGGCACTGATAACTTCTTTATTGCTGGAGGATACAGGTAAAAGGCTTTATCTGTCAAGAATGTCATAGGTATGCTCTTGTGCAGACAAAGGTTCTTTGCATCGGTGGCTTCTGCCTCCTATTCCAGGTAAAGTAAGTAGCTTTTATTTACACACTTGCAGGGCCGGAACTAGGGGTAGGCAGAGTAGGTGGCTGCCTAGGGTGCCATCATTGAGGGGCGCACCTTTAAGAGAAAAGGGTTTTTTTAAAATTTCTTATCTTTTAACAAAGCCACAGCCCTCTCGTTGCGTTATTAGCATACTGTGGGCGGAACCTCCTCCGCCACCTCCCTCACTTCTCTCTTGCCAGCGAGTAGTTATCACCGTAGGCGCCTCTCATTAACATACTCCTGTGTGGCGTTTCGCACGCACGCCGATGACGTCACTGACACGGCTGGGCGGCAGAGAGCTGCATAGAGCTGGTGCATTGGTGTGACTCGCTGCTCGCACTGAAGCCATTTAAACAGAAATAAAGAAAAACCCATAATACAACATTGATACTTGGGGGCAATATTATGGCTGCTGGGCTTGCTGGCACAGGTACAGGGGGCAGTATGGCTGCTGGCACAGGTACAGGGGGTAGTATGGCTGCTGGCAAAGGTACAGGGCAGTATGGCTGCTTGCACAGGGGGTAGTATGGCTACTGGCACAGGTACAGGGGGTAGTATGGCTGCTGGCACAGTTACAGGGGGCAGTATGGCTGCTGGCATAGATACAGGGGCAGTATGGCTGCTGGCATAGATACAGGGGGCAGTATGGCTGCTGGCACAGGTACAGGGGGAAGTATTGCTGCTGGCACAGGGGGTAGTATGGCTACTGGCACAGGTACAGGGGGTAGTATGATGGCTGCTGGCACAGGGGGTAGTATGACTACTGGCACAGGTACAGGGGGTAGTATGGCTGCTGGCACAGGTGGTAGTATGGCTGCAGGTACAGGGGGGGTAGTATGGCTGCTGGCACAGGTACAGGGGGTAGTATGGCTGCTGGCACAGGGGTCAGTGTGATGGATGGCTGCTGGGCTTGCTGGCACAGGTACAGGGGGGGCAGTATGATGGCTGTTGGTACATGATGGCAATATGATGGCTTCTGACACAGGTACATTGGAGCAATATGATGACTGCTGGGCTTGCTGGTACAGGTATGGTGTGGCAATGTGATAAAATTATTCTTCTGAAAAACCATAGTGGTAAGGTGGGAAATGGTAAGGCTTAACAGATTGGGGGGGGGGGCACTGATTAAAGCCCTTGCCTAGGGTGGCAAAATACCTTGGCCCGGCCCTGCACACTTGCATATATTTATGCACACATACAACACACATTTTAGTAAAAAGTCCTCCCCTTTTCAGTTTGCGCTGTCACACAACTTTTAGAAGTGTACATACACATACACACGTATACACAAACTGGGTTTTATTTTTGTTGTTCCCCAGAACCTGTTAACGTTGGCAGCATGACTATTGGATCAGGCATTATAACCACTAATTATGGTGTCGGATCAGTTATTTTGTCATTTCATCGATTTGCACAGTTTTTGTGGGGTTTTTTTTTTTCATTTTTATACCTGCATTATTGTTCATTACATGCTTTAAGCATAATATTGCAGTTTGGTAGTTTGGAGTTAAAAGATATATTTACCAATGTTGGATTTATCAGAATGTGTACTTTCCAAAAATGTATGGTTTTCTGGAGTTCTTTGTATAGTTATGGGGTCTTACAATGCATAATTCACAGGCAGGGTCTTGTTTGCAGAAGCTGAATTGGTAGAGATTAAAGTCATATGCTCTGTTTTCATTTTCAGGACCCTTAAGGCCACATACTTAAGAAAACCTATGCATATTGGGTTTTAACCTGTTCAGTAGACCTCTGGCATTCATATATGGGGTGACTTATCTTTGTGTGTAAGAAATTGTTGCCATTTGCAACATTTTTAGGCAATTTTCAGAAATTTTATAAAAGCTGCTAAATTTAGGAAGTTTTGCAGTTTGGGTGTCAAAATGTTTAGTTTCTAAAAAATATATGGTTTTCTAGGGTTTTTTGTGCAGTTAGGGGGTCTTAAGACCAGGGCCACCATTAGTTATTTATATGGGACCACCCATGAACACAGTCACTCAGTACCAAAATTGGCCACACCCCTTGTGTGCGCTAATGAAATTATCAGCAAGTAGTTAGGTAGGTTTTGCTGGGACAAAAGGCTGAACTTGTTGGATGTCTTTTTTTTCAGTCACAACTATTATGATATAAACCAACCACTGCACTGAAAAGCAGCAGTGTAACTATAGAGGAAACAGACCCTGCAACTGCTAGGGACCCAGTGGGACTGAAAAGTAGCACAATATAATGTAATGGAAAATGTCTTGTGCCCAAAGTTTAGGGGCCCAATGATTTTGCTGTGGGACATAATAGCTAGTCAGAAATAGTTCATATTATTAGTAAAAATAATTGATGAATGTGCTCATAGGTCAGCCAGCTTATTGGGGCAGTGTCAGTGTTTTTTCATTATTTGAGAGTACGTTTTTGCATAAGTTATGTAAATTTCATAAATCTAGGGGACCAAATGGTCTTGCTTGGGCCCAATAACTAATCATTCCACTTTTCCACTGAAAAGTTCATGTTGCAGATATTCATATAATTCAGTTAGTAGATCCAAATTTTAACAGCGGATGTTACTTTATATTAAGCAGTTCATATAAACAGTAAATAAAATAATTAATATACTAATAAGTCAGTTAGTTTATTTGGCAGCAGTGGAATTCACCTGTCACGATCGGCACCCAGAATCCAGAACCAATGCTAGGCTCCCTGGTCTCGGCTCTTGCTTCCTTTCACCTCGGCTAATTGGATGCCGCCAGGTCTTAATAAGAGAGGAGCCAAGCTAAGGGTTCGGGACGAGCAGAGGGGCACGATCATTAAACAAAAAGTCTTTGGGCAGAAGGTCACATTTCAAGGAATAGACGTAAAGCGTAGTCAAACAGGCTGGGTCAGTGCGGGCAGAATTCAAGCAAAGTCAGACAGGCAAGGGTCATGCCCGGGAGTACAATCAGAATGGTGAAGACAGGCACGGGTCGGAATATGGATATCAGAATAGTCGATTTACGAGGCAGAGGTCTGGATCACAGAAATCAGGAAAGTCAGGCAGGCAGGGTCAAAAACAAAAATCAGAAGACAGGATTACTCAGGATAGCACCCAGGAACTCTCACAAGATGAACCTAACAACGGGCAATTAGTTTGAATGAAAGGCCCCTTTAAATACCTTTGAATTTGGCACCATTGCGCGCTGACGTCATCACGCCAGCACCAATGCGCCTACAAAAAGGGAAAGTGCACGCCGTGTGCGCCATAGGAACCAGCACTTAGAAAGAAGATGAGCAGCATGGCGGGTGTCCCTGCCGGCCCACTAGACCACCAGGGTGAGTGTTCCTCACATTACCTTAATTTTGGTGGTCTGTGGAGTTTGCTTCTGCTGCTCCTATTAAAATTCTCTGCATTGCCATTACTTAAAAAGTACCTTACACAAGCTTCTATGTGCATTCCACATAATAGTCAGGGGGTTTGTTTTACAGGAGCTGAGTTGGCAGCTGAGAAAATTCATATGAACTATTTTATTTGGGGTCCATATATGACACATACTTTGGTAAATCTAAGCATATTGACCATCAAATTGTTTGGTAGACCCCCAACATTCATATTCTTATTTGTACGCATGAATTTAGATAAATTAGGCAAATTGCTAAATTTTTAGGTGATTTTCAGATATGTCATAAAAACCACTAAGTTAAGGAAAGCTTTGTAGTTTACATTTTTTATTCCCCAGAATGTGTACTTTACAAAAATATATGGTTTAGAGGGGTAAGCCTACCGATTAAGCCCATGATTAAGTACCCTAGAGGTACGAAACACGTAGGGCCCTAGGAAATGTATGTATATTTTTAACTTTTTTTTGAAACACTTTATTTTCAATGTTTTGAACAGCTACATTTTTAACTTTTATTAATAAAATGTTTTTTTAACAGATTTTTGGGTTCACTGTACTCTTTTGCAGCTTTTGCCACACATAAAACTTATGGTGTATTTATGAATTAGTGTAAAAGTAAGCCATGTAATAAGTATGGTATATTTTGGGGTCTCTGCTAGGGATGCACCGAATCCTAAATTGTTTGTGAAATATTCGGCCTAATCCCAAACCAAATCAGAACCCTAATTTGCATATGTAAATTAGGGGGGAAGCTGGAAAGAGAACCACATGTGCAGTGCGTACTGAATTCCATGTTTGTGTGATGAAAAGTCATGTGATTTTTTGGATTCAGATTCAGTTTGACCAGGCACCTGGATTTGGCCGAATCTGAATCCTCCTGAAAAGGAAGAATCTTGGCTGAATCCCAAACCAAATCCTGGATTCGGTGCATCCCTAATCTCTACATCTCATGTACTTCAATAAACCTATGTACATTGGGCATTAAATTCATAATTTAGGGTGTTTTTATCTGGTTACCTAATGACCTGTAGAAAATAAGGTGCTGCAAAGCGGAAGCTTTGAGGTGATTTTTGGAAATGTCTTCAAAATTGCCAATATTGCTGCTTGGTACTTTGGAGTAGAAATACATTTACCCATTTTGGATTCAGGAGAATGTGTACTTTCAAAAAATGCCAAGGACCCTGGTCTCGGCTCGGCTTCACCAGTAGTGTGACCACCTTTGGGCTTCGGGAGGAGCCCTCAGCTTAATTGGGTGCCACCTGGACTTAACGAGGGGTACAAGGTGAGGAGTTCTGGCTGGCGAAGGGGCATGACCGGATAGCAAGAGTCTTTGGGCAGAAGGTCAAGGACAAGGCGTCTGGTGGAAACGGAACAGACCGGATCCGGACAGGCAGATAACAGAATCGTCAGGCAGGCAAGGGGGCAAAACCAGATAATCAGACAGACTGGATCAGGCAGAAGGATGGTCAGACAGGCTGGGTCGAGGCAGGCGGATATCAGAATCATCAGGCAGGCAAGGGTCGAACCGGGTTGTCAATCAAGGGGTTAAGCAGGAAGAGTTGTCATAGGCAGGCAAGGGTCAGGATACATAATGCAGAATAGTCATGAACAGGCAGGGTCAAACACGGATAATCAGTCAGGATAGCAAATTCTCAGTAGCACAAAGCTCAGTAAACCACAGGATATGATCCTATAACGGGTGCTGGCTACAGGTCTGAATGGGCCTTAAATAGGGATCCAATTGGTGCCAAACGTGCACAATTTTGCGCTGTTGCGCCCTGGCGCAATCACGCCAGCACGCCTGCGCCTTTAAGAGACGCGCAGGCGCGACGTGCGCGCCCCAGGAATCCCAGATGGCGCCGGCAAAAGGCGCAGCGGGTGTCCATGCCAAGGACCTGGCGTGGACCCCGCTGCCCACTAGACCACCAGGGTAAATTTCTTACAAAATGTATGGACTTTTATAGTGAATGTAGATCATATGGGGGTATTTACATTTTGGGGCCCCCACATGCCACATATACCTATGCATATTGGACATCAAACTGTTCAGTGGAGCCCTACTTATTTATGGTCTTTTTTTTGGTACCTAATGCTATGTGGAAGATAAGATGCTGCAAAGTGGAAGTAAAGTTTATCAAATTTGCCAACTTTAGGAAAGTTTTGCAGTTTGGAACTAGAAGTTTGGGAGTAGAAAGACAGAATTACCCATTTTGGGTTTGAAATTTTTGGGGCAAACTAACTTTTTTGTGGCTTTACGTCTCATAAAACGCAGTAATTATGTTAATTTGCAGTAACTGACAGAAATGTCAGGTAAACCCATGCACAATAGGAAAACTGTTTAGTAGATCTCTGAAACTCATATTTAGCATGCTTTGCCCGGTTACCTATAGGAGATAAGATGCTGTGAACTGGAAGATTTGAGGTAATTTTTCAAAATCTCCACATATTTTTATAAAAATGGATACATTTGGAAAGCATTGACACGTCAATTTGTAGTAGAAAGATTTCAGCTTGTTTGTTTAAAAATTTTATATTTTTTGGGGAGGTGGCTCTCTCCTTAAATGCTCGCTCTCCCAACCCCCACCTAATGGTGTCTTTGGAAGAGATCATGCTAAATAAAGAGAAAAGCAGGTATGGTCTGTCTCCCCCCAAAGATAACACTTTATTTTTTTCACTTAGGATATGACTGACGCATGGACACTGCCTTGACGGGGCGCGTCAGTTTATGCATGCTTTGTACAAACTTTGTAACTAAAAGTGTCTTCAGTTCAGTTGTGCAGGGGGGTTAACTTTTTTCAAATTTTGGTTCTGTACATTACCACAATGAATTTTAAATGAAACTCTGATGCAGTTGAACTGCAGACTTTCAGCTTTAATTCAGTGGGTTGAACAAAAACATAGCATAAAAATGTGAGGAACTAAAGCCTTTTTTTAACACTTCATTTCAGGGGCTCAAAAGCAATTGGACAAATTAAAAAACTGAAAATAAAATGTTCATTTCTAATACTTGGTTGAAAACCCTTTGCTGGCAATGACTGCCTGAAGTATTGAACATCACCAGATTCTGGGTTTCCTCCTTTTTAATGCTCTGCCTTTGTTTGTGGGCCTTTCTGTCCACAGTTAAGTCTTCAGCAGGTGAAGTGCATGCTCAATTGGGTTCAGATCAGGTTACTGACTTGGCCATTCAAGACTATTTCACTTCTTTGCTTTAATAAACTCCTGGGTTGCTTTGGCTGTATGTTTTGGGTCATTGTCCATCTGTATTATGAAATGCCTCCCAATCAATTTGACTGCATTTAGCTGGATTTGAGCAGACTGTATATCTCTGAGCACCTCAGAATTCATTCTGCTGCTTCTGTCCCGTGTCACATCATGGATAAACACTAGTGTCCCAGTGCCACTGGCAGCCATGCACGCCCAAGCCATCACACTGCCTCCGACATGTTTTACAGATGATGTGGTATGCTTTGATTCATGAGCTGTTCCATGCCTTCTCGATACTTTTTTTTTGCCATCATTCTGGTAGAGGTTGATCTTGATTTCATCTGTCCAATATTGTTTTTCCAGAACTGTGCTGGCTTTTTTTTAGATGTTTTTTTTTTGTTTTTTTTAGCAAAGTCCAATCTAGCCTTTCTAATCTAGATGCTTATGAGTGGCTTGCACCTTGCAGTGGACCCTCTGTATTTGCTTTCATGCAGTCTTCTCTTTATGGTAGACTTGGCTATCGATACGCCTACCGCCTGGAGAGTGTTGTTCACTTGTTTGGCTGTTGTGAAGGGGTTTCTCTTCACCATGGAAATGATTCTGCGATCATCCACCACTATTGTCTTCCGTGGACATCCAGGTCTTTTTGCGTTGCTGAGTTCACCAGTGCTTTCTTTCTTTCTCAGGATGTACCAAAGATAGATTTTGCCACTCCTAATATTGTAGCAATTTCTCGGATGGGTTTTTTCTGTTTTTGCAGCTTAAAGATGGCTTGTTTCACCTGCATGGAGAGCTCCTTTGACTGCATTTGTAATTTGTATGCAATCTTTTTGTTCAACCCACTGAATTAAAGTTGTTTCATTTAAAATTCATTGTGGTACAGAACCAAAATGTCTCTGTCCAAATATTTATGGACCTAACTATATATATATATATATATATCTGAGTATCGTATGTAACAATAAAACTCTTTGCTGAACATTAATTGACATTTTTGATACTGCACGCAGGCAATCTATACTATTTTTCAAGAGTGCTGGCTACCTCGTGGATTCATATATACACTATATATATATATATATATATATATATATATATATATATATATATATATATATATATATATATATATATATATACACACCTGTGGGGGTACCTGGGTCAGTGTCTTGGGCCTCTTTCCACAGTC
The DNA here is from genome assembly GCF_017654675.1 of Xenopus laevis. Classification (NCBI taxonomy): domain Eukaryota; kingdom Metazoa; phylum Chordata; class Amphibia; order Anura; family Pipidae; genus Xenopus; species Xenopus laevis. The sequence continues at coordinate 52,041,187 of NC_054379.1, read as the reverse complement.
TTTTAGGGTAAACAAAGCAGTCAGAGAAGTCGCTCTCTATTTTTCAAGAGTGCTGGCTACCTCGTGGATTCATATATATATATATATATATATATATATATATATATATATATACCTGTGGGGGTACCTGGGTCAGTGTCTTGGGCCTCTTTCCACAGTCTTTTAGGGTAAACAAAGCAGTCAGAGAAGTCACTCTCCTTAAAGGCAAGTGCCTGCAGTTTATTCTGTTACACAGTCTTTGGTAACAACAACAACACACAAAAGAAACGAAAAACAAGGAAAAATAAAACCCTTGCACCAGAGCGCTGGCTCAACATAGTTGACAGCCTAACTACAGTTGGATGGCTTTCCCAACACCAACTTAACAGCAAAAGAACCAAAATATATATCCCAATCACTGGTAACCAGTACCTTTCATGTGCAGTGCCGCTCCTGCTCTTTCTCTCTCACTCTGAGGTGAGTAGGGTTGCCACACGGCCAGTATTTTACCGACCTAGCTGGTAAATCACCTGCCAAGGTCGGTATAACAAATTTACTGGCAATGCCGGTAATTTGTAATACCCTTAAAAAAAGCCCTTGGCCTGCCCCCAATTTGCTCAAAACTTACCTTTTTTTTCCAGCCTTCTGGCCATTGCGTATGTTGCTCCGCCCCCTTTTGCGGCACGATGCGCGGCCCTGCCCCCTTTTGCGGCACAGTCCACCCTTTTTTGCATCACGGACCACCCCCTTTTGTTCCTGCCCCCCCACCTGCCGGTAACATTTTTCTGAAAAGGTACCAACAATAGAGGTGAGAGGGGTGCCTCCTCCCAAGGCCAGTCAAGAACTTTAGCTGCAGCAATTGCCTTGCATCTTTGGTCTGTATTCATTATTCCATGTTCCAGGGTGTTGTATTATATCACACCCTGGGAGAAATATATCACCCATCTATAACTAATCCAGCTGCTTTGTTACTATATATATATATATATATATATATATATATATATATATATATATATATATATATATATATATATATATATATATATATATATTGAGGATCTAAAGATGAAAAGACCTAAACTCCTAAACTGCTGCCAAATATTTCATCTAACTATCACTACTGCCATATATTGATCCAGACATTTATTTAAAGTGCTTGATGTTTTTGTAATAAAAAGTTTATTTGACATGGCTTGCCAAGTTAAGGAAAGCTATAAGCAGCATGGGAGAAGTTCAGACTCAAGTAACTCCACTGTTTTAGAAGTGCTGTATTGCCGGAGTCAGTAATAGAATATTCAAAAAAAAGTTTGATAATATTCTATAAATTTTGTCTGCTATGGTTTTTCATGCATTTAAAAAAAAATGCTGTTTGGACAGTGCAGTGTATGTAGAATAGCGAAGTAACTTTATATCAATGCTATCTGGATAGTTCTTAAGAATGTTTGCTCAGTGAAGAGATCTTCCAGTAGCGTTTTTTTTTCTCTGCAACTGAAGGAATTCTTATACTATAAGATGTCAAGAGGTCATCTTTTGGAATTCTAACCTGGAATAATCATCCCAAAACCTTCAGCTATGCTCTTATTCCAGGTCATAGAATATGCAGATAGACAAGTGCCTTGAGGGACAGGAACCAAAGTGGGTCATTAATGAATGCACTTGCAAGTACAGGTGCTCTATCATGGAGAGTGCAAATTACAACAATTCATTAACATGCTTGTGTCCAAACATGCTCCAACACTTCTACATGGTTTCCAATGCTTCAAACAGTTGAATGGGGAGAGCAATCCAAACAGCAGAATATCTGCTACAATGTGATTTATTTGCAACTCCTAATTCATCTGTTTGAACCATTTATGTTGAAGACTTGCGGTGAAGTCTTTTGAGGAAAGAAGCACCAGTCTATTTCAAAGTTTGGCAGTGCGCTGAAGAAATTCATGAATAAATGGTTTCCAATGCCTCTGCCTCTTCTCATGACTGGTGTACAACTGCATCTATCTTTACTGGAAACCCTGGAGCTAACCCCAGCATGTTCATTATAACTTGGATTAAATTTACGACAAAACAAAAAAATACAGTTGAATCTCTTCTGATGAGGTGCAATTGTGGGAGATGCACAGAAGCTGCATTGTGGGTAAAAAAATATGGTGAATTGTTTCCCAAATTCTGCACATTGCACTTGTGTTTGTAAATGACCCAGCATTTTACTATATGTACTGTCACTACAGAAGTAGAAGTAGGAAGGTGACCTTATAGGAACAGCACTGATGTGAAGTTTCCAGCACTTTGCCTTTTATTTTAAGCACAGACCAACTTGTGCAGTGAATTAATCGTATTGGCGGGGAAAACCCTCCATTCGTGAAAAATATTAATTTCTAGGAAAGTAGTGCAGTCAATCATGTAGAACAGTGATCCCCCACCAGTGGCACACGAGCAACATGTTGCTCACCAACCCCTTGGATGTTGCTGCCAGTAGCTACAAAGCCTGTGTTTATTTGTTAATTCCTAGTTTGTAGGCAAGTTTTTGTTGCATAAAAACCAGCTGTACTGCCAAACAGTCCATATAGGGGCTACCAAATGGCCAATCCCAGCCCTTATTTAGGACCCCCAGGAACATTTTGCATGCTTGCTTTGCTCCTAGACTTTAACATCTGAATGTTGCTTATGGGCACTCCTGATGTAGAAAATAGAAATGTAGTACTTGACAGCAGAAATAGATGATGCTATGTTGACTTCTGCATAGGGTAAATTTGTTTGTCGTGTTTGAGTCTTAGCTTGCACAAAAATATCAAAATGTTGTAGGGACCTATAGGATATCCTATCCCTATAGAGTTAATCCCCTACCGTTTGTATGTAGTTCTCTTTTCCCTTGTTATTGGGCCAAGCCCTTGTAACTGGTAAAGTGTAACACCCACACCTATTGGACAAAGAGTGTAATGACACTCCCCTGCCACACTGCTATATAGTGTGTGCAGGGAGTGTCCTCTTCCTCTTTGGCTCCTGGTGCTGCTGCTAGGTGAATCTCCATTGAGCCTGGGATCACCATAGGCCCCAGTAAAGCCTTTACCCTAAAGGGACCTGACACCTTTAGTGCTAAGTCGGGGACCAGGTAAACCCCGTGAACGAGGACCAGCTAAAATAGTAAGATACTGTTATAGTTCTCTCTAGGAGAGAAAGACAGAGAGATGTAGCAGAAAGAGCAGCTGTCGCTCCAACGAGGATTTGTAGTAGGGAGTAGCTTCCCACAAGGCCTGTTTGCCTTTAGAGCAGGGAACTCAGTTGTTAGGGCAGTAGGTGAGCAAAGGACTACCTGACCCCTACCTGATTGATCCCGATCCCCTCACTGTGCAACGTCGGTTGAACTGGGATTTGATATACACCTATCTGCAATATCCTTTGGGAGTCGCATCTGTTTGACTGTGAACCTTTACTGTCCAAAGTGATTCCATCTGCTGTGTCCTCAGAACTGTTGTAAGTAAACCTGTGGTCATTTGCCTTTGGCATAATAAACCTGTGCTCCTGTTTAACCTTTCAAAAGAACCTCCTGGCGTCCATTATTCTATTTGCACTTATATGCCTGTGAGTTGTAGTTCAACTACAGTTTAAAGGGGAAGCTTCCATTTGGCGAAGGCTCTGCCCTGGGTAAAGATTCGCAATGTAACCCATGCTCACTACCTAGCTGGTCACCCTTAACTCCTAATTGGCAGATTAGGCCAGAAGAGCGTTACAATGTCACTTATCATTTTAGTTGGTAAAAAAAAAAACACTTTCTGAGCTTTATACATTTGTTGGCATATTTCAGGGTCAACCGTAAGGAGATGCAGTGCTGGAAAACACTTATGACTGTAGGAAATCATTTTGAGAGAGTGAAGTGTCAGAAATAGTTTTGCACTTTGCCTCCCCATTTGTAAATTGCCCCTAAAATCATTTCAAATATTTATAAATAAAACTGAGGACTGCTCCTCAATTTAGCCTTTAATGTTCATTTACGTATCATTTCCATATGTTGGTAATATTCTGTATACATATTTTCCATACAAAAATACCTGTTTATGACCTCATTTTGTGTTATCTTCTCCTAATTCTTCATTCCTAGGCTTTCTGGCTTTTGTCTGTCTTTAGCATAGTCTAATGCAACACTGGCCTCACGCCAGCATACCTTTCCTCACTACCTGAAAGTTAGCTCCCTGCTTTTCATGAAACTCTGAAATCACAGTCTGTGCTTGAATGAGAGGTTAACCTAAGATTAAATGGCAGGAATATGCATGTCTTCAGCGCTGCCTGAAAATATTTCCATTTGAGATGTCTCATGGGATACAAATGGTTTCATTTACACTTTGCAAGGTTTTACTGTTTGAATTATATGCTTATTAGACAGGGACATATTTTCCTATGTTTATTTAAGACTTGTGCGCCTGCATTAATTATGATGGCAAAATATATGGCTTTGATAGCTGTTTGGAACTCGTCTGGAATCTAAAATCTGTTGACTGTATCTTTATTTATATAATCTACCTGCTCTTCCAGCACCAATATTCCATTGTTGTGACTGCGTATTGGAAATAGGGTTGCCACCTTCTGTCCCAAGGAAGTCTGGGCAGGGGGCGGAGCCACGACATAATGGGGACTAGTCTGTGACATCAGGGGTGGACCTATGACTTGATTGGCCGATTGCCACATCATTCATAGGAAGTCCTTCCCCTGTTTTCCTAATTTGGAAAACCGGGCAGGCAGTTTTGACCCAGGCAGTCCTTCAAAAAAACAGGCTGTCCGAATTAAAACCAGGCGGCAAACCAAACCGGGTGGCAAACTCAATTGGAAGTCATTGGATGCAAAATCACCTTAAACTGTTGCCATTGTAGGACCCACGCCCAACCCGTATCCTCATTCTCTTGCTCTGTATGCTATTTCTGTGCATGCCTCTGGTTAAGAAACAGAGAATCTTTAGTAATACATGGTGCTTTGGATTTAGATCTGCCAATATATGAATAATGGGACAGAAATAATACATTACATTTTACAGTTCAGGGCAATAACTATATATCTTATGAGTATAAGAATACTGTGCTACACTGGTGTAGGGAGCTATTTATTCTTGTCTCTCCTCTGTGTTGGTCTGTGCAAGGAGGGAGAGGAGTCCCTACCCCTGTGAACTGACAGGAAGGAAGTGTATGTATGTATATTTTTATTTGTATGGCGCTCTTTGAGGGCAAAGCACTGTACAGCAGAGGAAGGGCTGGGAGAGAGAAGCAGCAGAGTGAAAGAGAGGTGCAACATAATCCCAGATACTCCTGTGTGTGAAAAGTCAGTAGGGAACCCCAGTGGCAGAAAAACGTGTTCTAGTTAGGGAGCAGATGGAAAGGGGGTCCTTGTCAGGACTCTAAAGAGCAAAGCATGTTATTATAAGGACAAGCAAAGCCAAAGGGAGAAACTGCCGCATAAGTGGGAATCTCTTCCCCAGCAGCACAGAGATAAAAACTTTTGATATGTTATGTAACATTGCTCCTGGCTGACAGGCTGTTGTATATACTGTTATTTAAATAAACCAATCAACCTTTCCATGGTGAGTGATATTGCGGATCATGGAAGTTCCCAGGGAGGGGTTTCACAGCATCTGCCCTGACCCTGGGTGGAGTCATGCTAAAATATAGTGTATCTGCTCTCCCCTAGCGGAGACACAGGACTCCTGTAGCACCATAAAGAAGAGAATCATTACTAGATTACCTGCTGTGGCAGAATAGGGCTACACTGGGATTATAATTAAAGTATGTTTATTTAACTTTTGCTTTTGTTCTCTTTCCCTGCCAATCCTTGATAATCTTTCATGATATGGTATTTTCCTCCCATTTCCCACCAGACAGAAGACAAACAAATTGTTTAGCTATAATGCCAAGCAGAATTGTGCTTATTGCAGAGGAATACCCATGGTAACAGATTTATGGGGACATATTAAATAAAATGCGCATTTTATCTAATTGTCTAATTTCCCCCATTAAAATGTTAGCATATTTTCATGGTGACTTTGCATGTTCACTTAAAATCCTAATTGCACCATTGAGAGCACAATGTGTCAAAATACTTTGCATAATTACAATGTAATGCCATAAAGCAATAATGTATATGGGGTGTTAACATGAAGGATATGACATAGATAAATAGATCCTAAAGTGTCTGCTATACTTTTTTTAATGGTAGTCCACCAGCTTGAACCTAGTGAATTGGTGCTCCTGATCAAAGCTTTGTAGAGGTGTAATTACGCCTTATGAAAACAATTGAATATTTTCAATGCAAATTACTCAAGCTTTAGTATATTTTTAATGTTCTAGGGAATTTTCGTTTTAGTTCGTCAATTCGTTTTTAGTTCGTCAATTTTCATATTTTGCACTGTAGTAAATATGTCTCATGGCATCTCCTATAAATGCTATAATAAAACACATTGAGTTATCTCTTGTATAAATAGGGCCATCTGCAATTAAGCTGGCCACACTGAATTGACTGTAAACAGAACAGGAGCATGTGAGAGGAAATACGAACTTCTAACTAGCCTTCTAAGCCAGTAATACCTTCAATGAATCCTTGGAGAAAGAAAGCCAATGGAAAACAAAATATATTTCAATAAGGCATACTGTCACGTAAGGTATCCCAAAACCCAGAACAAAATCCAAGGTTCCGGTAGCGGCTCATACTTCTGCCTATAACAGCCGCCTTTTGCTTCGCGAGGAGCCCTCTGCTACTCGAAACCTACCACATCTTAAGGTAGTATAGTCAAGGAAAAAGCTGATGTCAATACCAGACAGTGCAGTATGGAATCAGGAGCCCCATACATGTTTAGGTTTTGCCGTTTCCTGGCCTCTTGGGACAGGTGTCACAAAAATGCCCTTTATCCACACACTACAGGCACCACTTTTTAGCCCGCCTATGACCCTTTTCCTCAGAGGATAAATGAGTAGAGCCCAGTTGCATGGGTTCCTCTGAAAGCCTAGGGGCAGATGCCTGCGATTTAGGTGCTAACTCTGAGGGGAAATTAGAAGTTGTAACTGCAGGGGTTCCTTCCTGGCATCTCTCCCTATGCCTCCTATCAATTTGGATAGTGAGATGCATTAATGAATCAAGGGAGGATGGAGCAGGAAAGTTAACTAGCCTATCTAAGCATCAGCTAACCCCACCCTGAACTGGCTACGTAAAGTGGTGTCATTACAGTTTGTCTCTTCCGCCCATTGGCGGAATTCAGTACAATAATCCTCGACCGGCCATTTACCCTGCCTGAGTTTACAGATTGCTGCATCAGCAGAGGCAGTAAAGTCAGGGTCATCATGAATAATTGTCATGGTCTTGAAGAAGGCCTCGAGTGAGAGACGGGCTGGATCAGCAGGGGATAGGCTAAATGCCTATAACTGAGGGGCTCCCTGGAGTAGGGTGATGACAAAGTTTACCCTGAACTTCTCAGTAGGAAAGAAGTGGGGTAGGAACCCAAAATGTAGTTTGCAGGTATCCCAGAAAGCAAAGAATTTGCTGTGACCCCCACAGCACGTTTCAACCTTTTAAACAAGGGTATTGGTAGCGGTCTGCCTGCTGGAGCTGGAGTGGAAGGATCCAGTTGCTGCTGAATTACATCCAACCTTGCAGACAATTGCTGGAGACATTGGACGATTTGGTCCTACTTGGACACTTGTTCCCAGAGACACTGATGGAGGCTTGGCAGGATTGCTTCCTTCAGCATCCATGTCTGACCCAGCATAATGTCACGTAAGGTATCCCAAAACCCAGAAGAAATGCTAAGGTTTTGGTCGCGCTTCTGCCTATAACAGATGCCTTTTGCTTTGGGAGGAGCCCTCCACTACTCGCATGCTGCCAGGTCTTAAAGTGAGAGAACCAAGGTGAGAGTTCTGGGCAGACTGGGGAACCGTAATGTATGACAAGTGGGAAGGGGAAGGGCAGCATAGACAAAGGGCAGTCTGAGGTCAATTCTAATCAAAATGGATTCTGCAGTATGGAATTAGGAGCCAGGGACATAGTTGAGAGCACAGCCTGGGTCAGAAGCAAACAGTTATGCAGTACAAAGTCAGGATCTGAGAGAATGGTCAGTAACAGGCAAAGGCCGGTACAGGCAGCAAACTAGCAGAAGTCAGGGACCAGGTATCCTTACACCTGCCCTCAGGGAAAATAAAAATGAAAGTAAACTGCCCATTTAATGGAAACTACCCTCATAACAGTTTGGGGAGGAATGAAAGGAGGGGGGAAAGGTTCAGCCCCAGCAACATTAGCCACCTAGTATGGGGTCAGATAAAGGTGGACATAAGGCAAAGCCAACAGGGAAATTATTAATGAAAGTATACTGCCCTCACAGCAGTTTTGGGAGGGATGATATTTTCATTTCCAGCAATATCAGCCATGAGGTCAGGGGAAGATAGGCAAAATGAATGATCATGTAACTTCACAGGCTCAACCTCCCCATAGATGTTTTTTGGGCCCCTCCAGTACAATATTCTGGGTAACCAATGACATATGGAAAATCAGAGGTCACATGCAACCCCCTTTCACTTGACGAACTCCATGGCAGTACTCACCAGGATAGCTCCCATTAGAAGGAACCTCTCCAAATCTTTAAAAGACCAACCACACCCACTGCCGTCTTTTTTTAGCCTTCTCCTTTTGCTCCCATTGAGAAAGCATAAGGCCTGCCCATAAGGCATCCTAAGGAGCAGGGGTTTTGGCCCCTACACACCCTTTTATTTTTACGGATGGGCAAGGGAAGTGGCAGTTAGCTTAAGGTCAGTTAGTGATTGGGCATAATTAGTTAGGGGCCTGAGCCTTACTGCCTCCTGTTACTTTGTTTTCTATGTGTCTTTTAATAGAGGGAAGGTTTCATGGCCAACTGCCTCCCTCAACAGACTTTCCTAAACTGGAGGTAAAAATGGCGGCAGACTTGGGCCTTTGCAGGAGGCACTAACACCAATTATCCAATGTGCCTCTGGGTAACCACAGCAGTTGCTTTTGGTTACCTTCCTATGCAGACAGCAGCTAATTATAATCAACAGGTTCCACTGGCTATGTGACCCCCAGCTGTGTGTAATCAGGGGATTTCTCAGTATGTGCAGACACCAGCTGAGTATAATCAGGTGATTCCTGTGCAACTGCCAGCTATAGTAAGTGGAGGTGGTCCCATCCACTCTTCAGCAGACTAGAATGCTGGTCCAGGAGCCTCAGGTAAGTGCTGCTGGTTTCAGTAAGCTTGTATGGCCTGATTACAATCTGGCATAATGAGGAACGTGTTCCTATTTTGTTCTGCAGTACACTAAACTCTAGCTAATCTGTGGCGTTTTGCCGAATAATTCTTGAATTTCCAGCGAAATTTGCGAAACAGTGAAAAATTATCGAAACGGCGCAGGCAAATTTTTGCATGCGCATTTTAGCGCCGGTTTCGCAAATTTATTCGCCGGCGGCGAATGGCTGGAATAAATTCGCCCATCACTACCTGTCTGCAGGTTCTTAAGGATCATTTTATTTGTTGCTTTAATATGATTAGGATGCCTACAGTCATCTGAAGGATATATGCTTATCCTAAGAAAGCTGATACCTTCAGAATGAATGCTTAACCAATCGTTAACTGTTATGTGTAAGCGTTCTATGAAAGACATATGTGTGTATTTATATAAAGGCCATCGGCATATGTCTGTAATAAGGGGGATGAAAACATTCAACTGTATTTTCTTGGCCAAAGTAACCCTATATGTATTGCCCCATTAGTTGGGGCGGGTTCTCAGTACCTCCTACAAGATAGTGGGGGTGGCTTCCACACAGGGTTATGCATTGACACTACTAAGCCTACTGTTATGATACAGTACTTGCATATGGACCATTTGATCTGTTTCTTGTCATACTGACAGCATTTTTAGGGTATGATGCCTATATAGAGACAGTGTCCATAAAGACATCAGGCCAGTCTGGGAGTTTTTTAGGGGTTGTCGTAAATAAGGCTGGTTGCATGCCTAGTGCATATTCTCCAACCACAGTTTCAGGTTACAGGAGTCTTTCAGCAAGCAGAGTGTCTGCTACACATTAGAGATGACTTTTGTTGAAGTACTATGGATGCATAATTTTACGTTCCATTGGTTGTTATTTAATCCTACCCATGTAAAATCTTCTTGCAGTTAGATTGCCAGGTTATAAAATATGATGGGTACAGGCTGAACGCTGCTGTTTGGGATATGAGTCTTTTAGTCATAGTGCTAGCAAAGTGGAGCATCACTGTGGCTTAAAGGCCAGTTTTCTGCTCTGTGTATATGAAGGCAGATTTATTGAGTTTGTTTTGTCAGTTTGTCCAATCTCCTAGTTATTATGTATATTCAGGATTCAGGGCTACCTGTTCTTCCATACCACATGGGTACTGATTTAGACTGCAGATGAGAGAAGCATCTGTGAGTGTTCATTCTTCCCTCTTCTTATGAGTCGGTGCCCTCCTGAACCTCCAGTATTTGAATCTGCTTCCTCACGGGTACATCCCTGTGTGTTTCTACCCATTATATTGCATCAGCATATGTCTTAGGGTAAGGTCAAATCTTGAAAAACGTGAGCCGCACATCCAATAAAAATATATCCTTTATTGTTTGGCTATCAACTAGTCCTTAATCATAGGCTTTATCATGAAGGACTTCCTTGTGAGGCTCAGCCACTCCTGATACACTCTGGTTTGAGTACACTCTAGTTCATCTGACCCAGTATGTCTATAGTCTGGTGGGTCAGAAGCCCTTCTGACACTTACTGGAATATCCTTATGTCCAGTCCTAGGGTCAGCTTCATTGATGTAGTTCATGGTGACTTTATAGCCTGTCTCTGGGGCTCATGTGATTACCTTAGTATCACTTGGGTTATTTTATTTTTGGATCTGGAAATCTTTATGGGTAACCAGTTATACCTTTCTCACAAGGCTATGTTCTGCCATCCACCAGGGGTTTTTGATCTGGTCTCCGCTGGGATTATCTTTCTGGAGAGGTTGTTTCCATTGTTAGTTAAGTTTCCCTCACACAGGATCTTGCACGGTATAAATAATTTCACCCCAGGTAGGTCTCAGATGCCCTTGTCCCTGTTCTTTGGGATCGGTTTCCTGTTGGAACAGATCTGACTGCTAGACAATCAGATATTTAGGTGTTATGGTACATGTTTTAAGCATGCCTCATTGTGCATTTTATGCCCTGCGCTTTTTGTAATATTCTAAACAGGCAAACCTACAAAGGGTCTGTTTGGAGTTCTCCCTCCTACCAGGTGTTTCTTGCAATCTGCACTGAAACTAGGCATACATGTGATGTATGCTTTCTGGTGAGTAGGAGAGTAAATTTCAAACTTGTTGAGTTTGCCATGTGCAGGGGTCTCTCTCCATCTCTTCTGGAAATGTCAAGCTGTTGAATTCACTTTTTCCTCACTCTGAGAGTGGGCTAAAATCTCTCTCACTCTGTGGTATAGAGCCTATACTATAAGATTATTCCTATCCTTGTAAACTTATTTCTGAACTTTTCATCTGGAGTCTCTATGTTCACTTATAGAAGTTGCATCATTTTGGGCTCTTTCTTCAGTGTTACTCCATTCCTGATGACAGATTCCTGTTAAGAGCCTATTACCCTCCCATTGGGAAAATAGTAGCTTGCTACGTCCTGATGAGTACTGACATGCAGTTCATCAAGGGAATAAGGAAGATTGTATCATACTTACCATGTCAGTACACCCCATCCTTTTCAAGTAATTTTTAGAAGCTTGTTTCAGAGACACCGATAGGTGGGTGTGGTTGGTCTTTTAAAGATATGGGGAGGGTCCTTTTAATGGGAGCAAGGGGAGGGACTATCCTGGTGAGTACTGACATGAGTTTGTCTAGGACATAGTTACACCACTGCTGTGCCATTTATGGTATTCCAGTACTACTGGTGGTTCATGGAGTAAAGCAGACCCAGTAGTAGATTGCTGCCCGTTTCAATGTGGCACTAAATTCACCTTTTTGCAAACTGTTGCCTCTTCCTCTGCTGAAGAACCTTGAGATGCCTGACTACAGTTAAAGAATGGAGTTGCCATTACTGTTCTCAGATGAGCTAAACATGAGCTTCAAAAAGAGTCTTTTTTTGATGTATTAATCATTCTTCTAAGAACGATTCCAGGTCTTTTTTTATTTTGCAGATGCCTTGCAATACACAGTTACTGGCTGCTAGGAAACGTTTGGCAATATCCCTATGCTAAAATAACCTGACTGCTTTCTTCATCCATTACTATTCAACAATATTTGGCTCATTATGTGTTTACTCAGACATATCAAAGTAAAAAATATGAAAGGGAAATATCTACGGTCAGATGCTTTTATTGTACGTGGAAAAGACCTCTGGATCAATTCCTCGACATATTGTGAAAGACTGAATCCTGGTTAAGACATCCAAGAGAAAAATCTGTGTGATATGTCATTTGCGTCATCTTAGTTGATAAAATAGAAAAAAAAGGGAAATTTCACTGAAGGTTAGCTTTTATGTAGTAGGGGAATAAAACTGTTTATTTTGAACATACAAGGAAAAAAAAAAAACATTTTTGAAAGCAATTTTTAAAAGAAAGAATCTGGTAAATTTTTTCCTCTAACCTATTGTTAACCAGACATTTTTCTGTGCTTGAACATTTCACAGCATTCATTGCAGAATAATGTGATAGTTCCCTTGTATCTTGAAGTTTTTCAATTAATTCAGTAATTAATGTCTAACTTCGTCTTCTCATGCCAACATAAATGAACAATGCATATTAGGGCCTAGTTCTGGCTAGCCCAGTTGTTAGAGCTAAATCTTGGTTAGAAAGAAAATAATTTTTTCATTCTGGGCAGTCAATGAAGGGATGTTCTTACAGTCTATGAGAGTCTGTCAATTTAATTAATAAAGCATGTGGGAGTACCTACTTGCTGGAACCTTACCTCGTGCTACACATCCAATGGATTCCCAGTGAACTCCAAAGTCCGTGAAAACATTGTAAAGAATGGAGCAGAGAGGAATACAATAGCTTGACTAAAATTCAATTGTTATTGTCCATATTAAAAACTATAATATACTACATTTTTGGACCATCCTTTTTACCCATTTTGTGGCACTTCCTCAGATGCAGTCTGTCTATTTACCTGTTTCTCTGCATAAAGGAAACTACTGTATAACATACAATGGTTGGCACTGATTGATAAATGCCAACACTAGGTGTCAGATTTATCAAGGGTCGAGGTTAATTTTGGAAGTTAGAAACTTTGAATTTCAAGCTATTTTTGTGTACTTCGACTAGGGAATAGTCCAACTTCGATTCAAAGTTGAAAAAAAGTTGAATATCGAAATTTATCATGTACTGTCTCTTTAAAACCTTGACTTCGACCATTTGCCACCTAAATGCTGCCAAAGTGCTATTGGGGGACCTCCTAGAACCTATATGGAGGCAATTGGTGGAGTTTGAGAGATCAAAGTTTTTTGGGATCGTACGATTCGAATACGGACCACTTTGACCCCCAAAAACCTTTGACCTCTATTTGGTTGGTCTTTTTGAATTCAACCCTTGATAAATATGCCCCTAGATGTTATGGTAGTGCTGTAAGAGGTAGATGTCTTTAAGTTTAGTTTTAAAGAGATTGAAGGACAATTCTCTATGAAGGAATTCAGCTATGGAATTGCATAAGCAAGATGAACAACAGAAAAAGGTTGGTGATGTGAGAATGCACGCTTGCGTCCTGTCTGGCGGGCGCGCTAATGCGCGTCGGCGTCTGACGCGGGACGCTGGCGACGGTCGCGGGCGCGGAGGCACCGGCGACGGTCGCGGGCGCAAGGACGTAGGCGGAAACGCCTGTGACGGACGTGCTGGCGTCAGTTCCGCGACGTCAGCGCAGAGACGCCAGTTTGGCGCCAAAGCTTCTGTATTTAAACCCAAACCAGATTAACATGCATTGCCTGGTTATTAGGTTATTTTGACTGAAACCCTACCGACTTTGAACTTTGGATTTCTGATTATTGACCCTTGCCTGAACCCGGATTTGATTACTGCCGCCTGTCTCGACCTTCTTGCCTGTTTCATCGTTTACGAATATTGCTGCCTGCCTTTTGACCTCGGATCTCCTGACTACGACTTTGCCTAATCCCTTGTACTTCGCTGACCATCTCACTGGCTACTCCCCACAACCCTACTCCCTGTTCCACTCCAGGTGGGTAGCGGTTGTGTTAGGCGCTTGTGGGTTCATTATCTTCTGCTCCGGCTCCTTCTACGTCTGTATTATACTGGTAAGTCCTGACAGGTGAGGCGTAACTACAGAGGAAGCAGACCTTCGTTCTTAGGAGGATTTTAACAACAGAGTTTAAGACTCTGCTGTGGGGAGACATGACAATTTGATAGGTCAGCTACTCAGGATAGATTAGGGGCATGTGTGAGTGTATAGAGAGCACTTGTATGAAATATCTGACTCTAACTTCCTCTTCAAGTCAGCAAAGAATCCTAGAGGTTTCTCATACTTTAGCCACACACTAATATGGAATGTGAGTACTGTACTTAAAGGGATACTGTCGTGGAAAAACATGTTTTTTACAAAATGTATCAGTTAATAGTGCTACTACAGCAGAATCCTGCATTGAAATCCGTTTTTCAAAGCAAGAAATGGATTTTTTTATATCTAATTTTAAAATTTGCTATGGGGCTAGACATTTTGACATTTCCCAGCTGCCCTCAGGTCATGTGACTTGTGCTCTGATAAACTTCAGTCACACTTTACTGCTGCACTGCAAGTTGGAGTGATGTCATTACCCCTCCCTCCTACAAGCTGCTGTAATGTAAATAGAGCCTTGTCTGCTGAGCCTCTCAATTGAACAATAGGTAGGTATCAAGATAAGATCTAACTGACACCACTTCAGAAGGACTGAATTCCTGCATACAAACAAATAAATAAAGCTGGCCATAGATGCAAAGATCCGATCGTACGAATCATTGTACGATCGGACTTTCCCATCTCCCGACCCTCCACTAACCATTCAGATCAAAGTCTTACCAGTCATATTAGTTAAAGAACAGATCAGCAATGTTCTGCCCCTGACAGCAATCGTATGATATCTATGTCCAACCAAAGCTAGTGACAGTCTCCCACTGAAAATCGTACAATCGGCAATACACGCAGAGATATAATCGGCAGCCGACAGAAATGTTCTAACCTGTCCGATCGACCAAACGACCGATCTCCACTGGACGAAAAATTTCGGGACTCTCCACACACGGTCCGAAAATCGTACGAATCCTCGATTCGTACGATCAGATCTTTGCGTCTATAGCCAGCTTAATAATAAGATAGTCCTGTGATCACTGCCCCCACTTTTTTTTTGGAAACGTAAGTGGGGGCAGTGATCACAGGACTATCTTATTATTTATATGTTTGTGTATATGTATGTGTATATATATATATATATATATATATATATATATATATATATATATATATATATATATATATACAATTCATTTTGAGCACTGGAAAAATATTTTATACAGATAGTTTATTTATATTTGTTTATACAAAAATGAATGGCAGAAACACAGGAGTACACTGATGACAGGGAATAGAAAAAAAGGATAAAATAAGGAGGACATCCTTGAGAATCAGGAAAACTTAGGAGGAAGTCTAGGAAGGGTTAAAATAGCTCAGGAGAAAGGAGGCAGTAAGTAATTTATGAAAAAATAAATATTGCAGGCAGGAAAGGAGCAAGGTCTGTGTGAAGTGGATAGCAGAGGGAACTCACAGCTCCTTTACCTCATCTAGTAACCAGTAAAACAAACTAGGAAGGCAGCAAGGAGAGAAAGTTCCCCCCTCCAAAGGAAAGCAATGAACAAACTTACAGAAGAGCAGGAGCTTTGAGAGTGTCTGTGGGAGGAGGGGCTGCTAGTGCAGCTGTAGAGCAGGACGTAGGAAAGTGAAAGTAATTGCTTCCCTGCAAACCATGTGACCTCTCTCCTCCAAACATCACACGCATGGGCAGAGAGGGGAGGGGGAGTGTACAGCTAGATTCTCATGTCGTAGTGCGACCTGGCTTTTCATTACAGAGTGGCTGCCTTCAAGCACACGGGTAATGCTGTGCCTGCTGTTAGAGCAGCACAGGATGAATGTGTAATGAGCAGAAATGGAAGCCCCCATGACAAAATACAAACTAAAATAACTTATGCATGGATTTGTGGATTAACATTTTATTTGCCAGACAGTGTTTATGGATGTGTGTTTTTTATAAAAATGCAAAAAAAAAAAAAAGTTTAAAATGACGACAGATTACCTTTAACACTTCTAAATGATGAACATGCAAGGCACATATCCCATGTGCCACCACCTTCTGTATTCAACAGTGGCAGGCATTCCTATTTATGTAACCATGTATTTCACTGATTGATGGGCCTTGAAATGTTTTTGCTATATATATATACTACAAATATAGGATCGGTTCTCCTGAAACCCATTATCTCTGAATTACGGGAAGGCCATCTCCCATAGACTCTATTTTATCCAAATAATCCAATTTTTTTTTAAAAAAAGATTTCCTTTTTCTCTGTAATAATATATTAGACAAGAAATTTGTTAGTGGAGTTTGGTAGTAGTTTCTACCGTAAGGCAAGGCAATCCTTTAATATCAGCTGGAAATTACAGAAGGCATATTTACAGAGATTGTTTGTGAACTCTTTTGAAATTTTCAATATTTCTGCATAAATTTTACCCAAAACAGGATTTGTTTTTCATGCAAAACCTAAAACTAGAAAAGAGAGAACTGAACAAAAGAAATAGTCAAAAACATTATACTTGTTAATTTATTCATTGAAATTAGTCAAGTGTTTTAATTGATGGGAAAATAATCAGGTGTGAGTTTGTGAAACCATTTAATGTAAATGGCTACAAAATCTAGGAAATCGTCTTGGTAGAGCAGATATAATCACCCCAAAGAGAAAACAACCTACATTTTTCATCATCCCAAAGACATGTATGTATTCCTGTTTGTCATGCTACTGTTGTAATATGACTGTAAAAGTCAGTGGGCTATTTCTAAATGCAGGGCATATTTGCAACTGGTCATTAACCCATAGAAAGGAAGAACAATGGCAGCAAACATCTGATTGGTTGCATTAGGCTACTTCCCAGGTGCAAATATGCCCAGTATTAATAAAAAAAAAAACCTTTGGCACTACAAGTGTTAATTACCTACTTAAATGCCCTTGTAGCAAATCACATATTGGTAAAGCAAAAGAATCTGCAGTGTTCAACATCGAGAAACTATTGATAATTGTAATTTCTAGAGAAACAGTCACTCATCTCTAGTAGGCAAATAAAGGGTCAAGATAAAGCAAATCTTGTAGATTAGCAATAATTTAGTGAATCCATACAGGCTTCAGCACATCCCTTAACAACAGCCCTATAATGTAATCTGAAGAGATGGAATCTTGATATCAAAACATTTTTATTAAATATATTCTGTCGGGCAGAAAACTTTTGCATTTTAGTTACAATCGTTCCCTTTTAATGGGTGATCTGATATTTAAAATGGTACTTTCTGGAAAAGAAGCAGTCTATGGTAGTGATGGGCGAATTTATTCGCCAGGCATGGATTTGCAGCAAATTGTAACGTTTCTCTGACCACAAATGTTTATACAAAACTGCGGCAAAAATTTGCAGATTAAATATTCATTGTGACAAAAAAAAGTCGGGATTGTTGCGCGTATAAAAATTGACATGCGTCAAAATTATTCGGACGGCCATTGACTTTAATGCATTTGGACAAAATAGTGGCGTGTATAAAAATGGTCTCTCATGTAAAAATTGTTGCATGTCAAAATAATTTTGACGCCCATTGTCTTCAATTCCTTTTGCAAATTTTTTGCTGTTTCGCAATTTTTTCTGGATTTTTGCAACTTTTTCATCGAAGTGAAACTGGACAGATTCGCCCATCACTAGTGGTATAATAGTGTCTTTGCAGGTTCACAAGTGTTTTTTATAGTATCAATCGTTTATGTTCCAAGGGAATGTTCCTTTACATATACAATGGGAATGGCTTAGTTGAAAACTAGGTAGCATTGTCTTAGGCAAATGTCAAATCTGCATAGCTTTATTGAAGGAGAACGTTCGATAGTCTTGCTTGTTTATTGGTGTTTGTTTGTTTTTAGCTTTCCCTACAAGGTTTATTTGGTATGAGAAACTATTTAGTTTTCAGATTTTCACTTGATTTTATCGAGTTTTTCTGCAATCCGATTAAATTGAGTTTTTTTATTAATAAATAAGCCAAAATTGGGCATGGGAGTTTGGTCGTGGTTTTTTAAATAAAATGAGAAATTCTGATTTTACTAAATAATCCCCTAAGTACTATGTGTTAAGAGACAAGGAGGAAGAGTTGAACAGGTTTGCTTTGAAACTCATAGGTTGCCGATACATGTTGAGTTTTACTAACCCACCAATCCAAATTAGGTATGACTTAAACACTGACCCATTCACTCCTTCAATTGAAACTTACATTTACCAGATGAAACCTCACTTTAATAAATTGTTTGTATGGATCCATAGGGTTAAGTTCCCCTATGGTGTTAAAATTCTGCATAGTTGGAAATCCCCTAGTATGACCAGCTAAGGGTTGGACCTAAATTGGATAAGGGAGGGGGAGTGAGTCCTTTGTCCCTGTGCAGTGTGCCTTGGCAGACTCTGGATTTGGCCAGAAGGTGTCACTGTTAAGCCATTTCTTCAAAAGCTGAGCTGCCATGTGCTCAGTGTTAGTCTACATTCACTTTTACTGAGAATGGAGTGATTTTATTCCTGCTGGGGTTCTGGTGTCGGTTACAGGCCCCAGACTATGGAGAGAAACCACATGTGTTATGTAATGCCCTTGGTGGGATTGGGAATAGCGGGACCCCGATAATCATGAGAGAGATTGCCCAGAATGAGAGGCCTGGAGATGAATACCAGAGAAGGAGGCTTGGGAGTAATCACACTCCAAATGGGTGTTGGAGTCAGCCTGAAGATTTCTGCGAGATGCTGTGGAAGCCTGTGCCAGTTTTGTGTGAGCCCTCAGTGATATTTTGCCTGAGGAAAGGATATCAAAGGATCCCAGCATGTATTGTTTATGTGCCTGCTACATGGGAGCAACTACCTCTAATTGTAAGCTCTTTGGAGCAGGGACCTCATCTTTACAACTTGTAAAGCACGCCGTACATTTGTTGTACTAATTAAAATACATAAATACATTCTCCATGGCATTGCCTAATAATTCATATGCATACCGTCCAACATTTGGAAAATGGAATGAGGGACAAGAAGTTCTGCCGCAAAAATTTAGTCACAGCCCTTAATGCCATGTCCATTTTGCAAAATTTGGCAGGTTATAGAAAATTTGAGCACATTTCTTGGGAGTTTTATGTGTTATTACAGTTTTGCTAATGAAAGTGAAATTGCCCTTTAAGCTGTAAGTCCCGAGACCTGTTTATCTTATTACATCTCATTAGTTACAATAGTATCTAAGTGCAGGTGCTGAATAATCTGGGCTCTCGAAAGGCTCTAAGTTTCAGAAACTGTATCTTTTTCTGACGTCCGTTCAGGAAATCAAAGGGAAATGGGGGACATTTCAGTAAGAAACTGGCACTGTGGGCTGAGCTGTCAAAATCAGGACGGTCCCACAAAACGGGACAGTTGGGAGGTTTGCGTATGGGTTAGTGTCATCAGCAGAATTCTTACTAGTCAGTCCTAGGAAGCAAGGATTACAAAGTATAAAAGGAACAATAACACCAAATAATGTAAGTGTTTTAAAGTAATGAAAATATAAGGTAGTGTTGCCCTGCACTGGTAAAACTGATGTTTGCTTCAGAAACACTACTATAGTTCATATAAACAAGCTGCTGTGGAGCAATGGCGGAAATTGAAAAACGGCTAAATGGCACAGGTTAACTAATGGATAACAGATTGCACCATTAGACAGACAGAGCTTATTTGCTATCTGCTGTGTAACCTGAGCATCTGCTGTGTAACCTGAGCATTTTCTCCTTTGAATGGCTGCCCCCATTGCTACACAGCTGCTTATTTATATAAACAATAGTAGTGTTTCTGAAGCAAACACAGCAGTTTTACCAGTGCAGGGCAACACTGCATTATATTTTCATTACTTTAAAACACTTTTATTTTTTGACGTTACTGTTCCTAAAAACCACAAGATTTTTTTAAGTTGCTTCTACTGAAGGCCAATACATACTGTTAGTGATGGGCGAATTTATTCGGCAGGTGCGAATTCGCTGCAAATTTCCCCGTTTCGCCGCCAGCAAATAAACTTTGTCGCAAATTTGCGAAATTGTCGCAAAATTCGCCGAAGCCAAACTATATTTTACTCCGGCGACAATTCCGCCGCTGGCGACAATTCTAGGCGCCCATTGACTTTAATGGGAGTCAGAATTGTCTCCGGCGTCGAAAATTTCGCAGATTTTTTGGCAAAACGAAACAGGAGAAATTTGCCCATCACTGCATACTGTAAATATAATATACTTGTTGTACTCCAGCCATGTTTGACATACAATTGTTTTGACAACAACATATCACAATTGTATTGACCTTTTTTTCCATGCAAATCATTACTTAAGGAATTTTTATCATTCAGCTATTATTATTATTATTATTATTATTATTATTATGGATCCTACCTAAATTTAGTTTCCAAGAAGAGGTAATAAATACATCTACTGTGGTTGGTATTTATTATTGTGTTCTTCTTTCAATGTAATGTTATCTATGGAGCAACCAAATTGCAGTAGTCAGGGAATGGAAATTACTTTACAACTGTTGACTTTTGTTGCGTGTCATGACCAAGAAGACTACGTATTTTGGCTCAAACCAAGCTAGCTATAACTTAATAAACTGTATATTGACTTTAACATTCCTAAGTTTGCATATTGCAAAGTTCAATGAAAGTTGCTTTCACCAAACATAGATATTATGGTAGTTTTAGAAGTACTGTGACAGTATTCTTTAGGCTCATGGCACATGCGGTGTTCTGGCCATCAATGTAATCAGGCTGAAATTGCCCTAATTAAGAAATATTTATTTAGATTATGGATGCACCGAATCCACTATTTTGGATTCAGCCGAATTCCTGAATCCTTGGTGAAAGATTTGGCCGAATACCGAACCGAATCCTAATTTGCATATGTTATGATTCGGTTCGACCAGGCACAAGGATTCAGCCGAATCCGAATCCTGCTGAAAAAAGCTGAATCCTGGATTCGGTGCATCCCTAATTTAGATGATAGAATGTCTAATATGAAAATAAGTGAATTTGACTAAAGGGACCAAATTGGCAGCATAAATCAGCCCATGTATTGCCACTTTACTTAAATGGTACTTTTGTGATCCCTGATCTAATATGTATAATACATTGACATTCTGTTATGAAGCATTCATAGTTGCTATTGTCCATTTCAGCACCCATTAATGGAACTCTACCAAGGTTTCCATGAACGTTCACACCGGTAGGGGTACAAGACAGGGATGCTTGGTCTCTCAATACTTATTTGCATTAGCTAAAGAGTCCCCAGCAACCTTAATATGCAGAAGTCCACAAATCAGGGGATTGTTCTTTGGTTAGGTTAAAAGAGCAGGTATCCCTGTAATCAGACAATGCCTTGGTAGATATATCAAGGCATTGTCTGTGTACAGGGATACCTGCTCTTCAACCCTGACCAAAGCGTTCTTTGATCTGTTCCTTCATTTGAGTCTTCATATGGGCCATCAAACAGCTTATAAGTTGAATGGAGGGCTGACACAAAACACAAGATTAAGTAATTGGCCAGTTAGATGATAACCAAGAGTATTAGTCTTTTGCTGCCATGGCAGCAGAATACAACCTCCGCAATAATATGTGGTACGGGTATCTTCAGCTCTGGCACTAAGCCACTAGTCATATTCCATCTCCCACTAAGATCTTCCTCTCTGCACCTAAGGGAACTTTGAAGACATCAGACAAATCAGCCGTATCTACACAAAGGGGTAATACTTTTGCACAATAACATACCAAAAAGACTATAGATATACCCCAGATCTATGCTGATTGTATTTACCTTCTGTATTTCACAGTAATTCAGTACTTATACCATACTGTACTATATACAGAACATACCTTACACTATATACAGAACATACCTTACACTAACACAACTTTATTCCATTGGGCCTTAATGCAGACAATTTATCCTTTAATGTGGGGTGAGCCCTGGTGCATTCCTACATACTTTTTGAACCTGTCTGCTGATTGTTAGGTTTTGGGAAAAGGTGGTAAACTTTCTAGTACAGACCCATAACATGCCAAATGTAATATATAATGATACTTAGCGAACAGCCTTCTCTCCTTCCCCCCCTTTCTTTCTTTCTTTCTTTCTTTCTTTCTTTCTTTCTTTCTTTCTTTCTTTCTTTCTTTCTTTCTTTCTTTTTCTTTCTTTCTTTCTTTCTTTCTTTTTCTTTCTTTCTTTCTTTCTTTCTTTCTTTCTTTCTTTCTTTCTTTCTTTCTTTTTCTTTCTTTCTATCTTTCTTTCTTTCTTTCTTTCTATCTTTTTCTTTCTTTCTTTCTTTCTTTCTTTCTATCTTTCTTTCTTTCTTTCTTTCTATCTTTCTTTCATACATTAATATATATATATATATATATATATATATATATATATATATATATATATAACCTGAATCAGACGCTTGCACTCTGAACCAGTCTTCCATAAGCGTGGGTGCAGGGTCAAAGTATTTATGTAAAGTTCAAGAGGACCCGCACTCCTTGGTTAGTGAACCAAAAATATCTTTATTTTTCAAGTTTGAAAAATAAAGATATTTTTGGTTCACTAACCAAGGAGTGCGGGTCCTCTTGAACTTTACATAAATACTTTGACCCTGCACCCAGGCTTATGGAAGACTGGTTCAGAGTGCAAGCGTCTGATTCAGGTTATATATATATATATATATATATTAATGTATGAAAGAAAGATAGAAAGAAAGAAAAAAAGAAAGAAAGAAAGAAAGAAAGGGGGGGAAGGAGAGAAGGCTGTTCGCTAAGTATCATTATATATTACATTTGGCATGTTATGGGTCTGTACTAGAAAGTTTACCACCTTTGCCCAAAACCTAACAATCAGCAGACAGGTTCAAAAAGTATGTAGGAATGCACCAGGGCTCACCCCACATTAAATATATATATATATCTTATCTTTGGGGGGATATATATATATATATATATATATATATATATATATATATATATATATATATATATATATATATATATATATATATATATATATCCACCCCCCCAAAGATAATACTTTTTTCTCACTTAGATAGGACTGACGCATGGACACTGCCTTGACTGGGCATGTCAGCTTATGCATACTATGTACAAATTTTGTAACTAAAAGTGTCTTTTTTATCATTAGAGTTACAGTACAATTGTGCAAAACAGGTTTTCCCAGGGGGTTCTATGTTGGAGTGCTGAGGTAAATTTTGTAGTTTGTATATCAAGCCTGACCACGTGCACCCAATGAAGGAAGGGATGATGATGTTTATATGTTTGATCATCTTCTGGTTACTCCTGCAGTTTCCAGTAACCCTGTGATGAAATGACACATTGTTTGCAAAAGAACAACCAATGTTTCTCTGAACTGACTGTTTTCCTATGTTCAGGTTGGAACAAATAAATGAAATCTTTTCATACAAAATATCTTCCAGTTATTGGAGGCCTGCAGCTGTGACATGGCTATAGGGAACATTTATGAATACACATGCAAGTGTGGCCATGCAAAATTGAATGCAAATGTTGCATTTATTGACTTTATTCTTTTGTTCATACATGCCGCTTATTATATGTATATTTTGTGCCAAAGCATCTCCTCCTTCATGTGCTGATTTACACACAAGGGCACCTACTGCTGTTGTAGGACCTTGGTTTTTGAGTTATTTAGCTTTCTATTCAGCAGCTCTCCAGTTTGCAATTTCAGCAATTTGTTTGCTTGGGTCTAAATAAATCTAGAAACCATGCATTGATTTGAATAAGAGGCTGGAATATAAATGGAAAAGGGCCCAGTTAGAAAAATGAGTAATAAAAAGTCTTACAGAGCATTTGTTTTTTAGATGGGGTCACTGACTGGAAAGAGTCAGAAGAAGAAGGCAAAAAATTGAAAAGCTTTAAAAAATAAATAATGAAGACTAACTTAAAAGTTGAATAGAATTGTCCATTCTATACTAAAAGCTAACCCACCCCCTTAAAATTAGCACATTATTCTGATTATTTATTTGATTGTGGTGATCTATTGAAATCGTTTCCAGAAAACCTGATTCTTGATTATCTACAAGTGTTTTTCCCTGAAAGTTAAAAACTTCCCAAAAAACATTTCTAACTAGTGATGGGCGAATTTGCGCCGTTTCGCTTCGCCGAAAAATTCGCGAAATGGCGAAAAATTTGCGAAACGTCGTTTTTTTGGAAAAAAAATTTTTTTGACGCCGGCGAATTTTTTACGCGAATTTTCGCAGGCGTTTCGCGAAATTATTAGCCTGCCGCGAATCGCGCAAATTCGCTGCGAATTCGCGCCTGGCCAATAAATTCGCCCATCGCTATTTCTAACACCTAGAGCAATTACACAGTTAATTTGTCTCCAAACATCTCAAACATATTGAAGACATCCTCCTGGAGATTTTTGTATTCCAAGGATTACAATAAATATTTCCATAGGCAACATGATGGACATGAACAGGAAGCAAAAAGGCAGCCAAGTGGAGCAGGAATGTGTCCAAGAGAAACAGGTGGTGTTAAGAAATAAACAATGCAAAGTTCATTAGAAAATTCTGTTTCTTGGTTCCAAAACAACAGCTCAGCATGGCCAGTATATACATTTGCATACATTTGCATTTTACTTTACTGGTGGAAGTCTAATGTAAGCAATTCTTCATTTATTTAAGGATTAACTTTTTCTCTGTAATAATTAATCACCTTATAAATTGTGATAATTAAAATAGCATAAATGTACTCGGATGAAAAAATAATTATATTTTTGAGAATTCAATGTTTTAGTAACCTTAACCTGATTACAGAAAGACCACATATTTGGAAAACCCCAGGTCTCAAGCATTCTGCATAATAGATTGTATACCTATAAATGATTCAGTAGTTTCTTGTCCAAGTTCCATTCGTATGGCATGTTCCTTTGTTCACATGTAAATGCCTATGGAATGACGAGGATGAATAACACTGGTAGTTAAATTCTTTAAGTGGTTGTTAACCTTTCGATTTACTTTTAGTATGATGTAGAGAATGATATTCTGAGACAATTTGCTATTGGTTTTCATTTTTTATTGTTTGTGGTTTTTGAGTTTATTATTCAGCAGCTTTCCAGTTTGCAATCTGATTGCTAGGGTCTGGATTACCCTAGCAACCACACACTGATTTGAATAAGAGACTGTGTTATGAATAGCAGAGTGCTTGAATAGAAAGATGAGTATTACAGATTAACAATACATGTGTAGCCTTACAGAGTATTAGCTTTTTAGATGGGTTAAGTGACCCCCATTTGAAAATTGGAGAGCTAGAGGATGACAAATAATTCAAAAACTATAAAAAATAAATAAGACCAATTGAAAAGTTGCTTAGAATGAGCCATTCTATAACATATTCATATGTTATAATATTATTTATTTTTTAATATAATAACATAGGTTGGAGAGAAGACTTCTGGGGCAGAAGTCTTTACAAATAGTAAAGAATCCAGCAAATTAATTGTAGGCATATGCTATAGACCCCTAGGGGCAGATTTACATATGGTCGAATATCGAGGGTTAATTAACCCGCGATATTCGACTGCCGAATGTAAATCCTTCGACTTCGAATATCGAAGTCAAAGGATTTACCGCAAATAGTTCGATCGAACGAACCTTACCCATAGGCTAATATTGCACCTCGGTAGGTTTTAGGTGGCGAAGTAGGGGGTCGAAGTTTTTTTTAATGAGACAGTACTTCGACTATCGAATGGTTGAATATTTGAAAGATTATTAGTTTGAATCGTTCAAAGCGTAGTCGAAGGTCGAAGTAGCCAATTCGATGGTCGAAGTAGCCAAAAAAAAACATTCGAAATTCGAAGGTTTTTTTTTATTCTATTCCTTCACTCGAGCAAAGTAAATGTGCCCCCTAATGTAAGTAGGAGGCTAAGCTCCTGATGCAAATAGAAAAGGCTGCTAGTTTGGGTAAAGTAATGATAATGAGGGATTTTAATTACCCAGATATTGACTGGTAGTACTGCTAGATGTGCAAGTCATTGCACCCCTGGGTAATAGTGACCATAATGTTATATCATTTAGGGGCAGATTTATCAAGGGTCGAATTTCGAGGGTTAAAGAACCCTCTAATTCGACCCTTGAAGTAAAATCCTTCGAATTGGAATATCGAATTCGAAGGATTTTAGCGCAAAACGTTCGAACGAATCAAACGATTTTAAGTGATCGATCGCGCAAAAAGTTCGATCGAATCAAACGATTTTAAGTGATCGATCGAATGATTTTTATTCAATCAAAAAAAAACGTAGAAAAGTGCTCTGGAAGGTCCCCATAGGCTAACATTGGACTTCGGGAGCTTTAATGTGGCGAAGTATGAAGTCAAAGTTTTTTTTTAAGAGACAATACTTTGATTATCGAATGGTCGAACAATTTTTACTTCGAATCGTTCGAATCAGTTGATTCGATCGAATTTGACCAATTCGATGGTCGAAGTACCCCAAAAAATACTTCGAAATTCGAATATTTTTGCATTCGAACTATTCACTCGAGCTTAGTAAATCTGCCCCTTAATGTCTGGTGCAAAAAACAAATATATACTGGGGCAACAAAAACCATGAATTTCAGAAAAGCTAATTTTAGTGCCTTAAAGGCTGCCTTTCAGAGCATTGATTGGGGCATTATGTTTTCAGCTAAAAACACAGAACAGAAATGATTGTCATTTAAAATGATATTGTTACTGTTCTCAATTTAATGAGTAAATGTTGAAGCACTAAGAATCACCCTATGTGGATTAATATAGAAGTAAAGAAGTTAACAGAAAAGAAGAGAAGGGCATTTAAAAACTACAAGTCTGGGCGTGGCCAACGATGCTAAGCTGAACAGACGCGTTTTGCTTTAGCTCCGTTCCCAGGGGGGACAAATCTACTTTTTTTGGGATATTCGGCGAGCATCCACAGCTGATTTTCTGCTATAAGGATTTTGAATCATGCCTAAGGGCGCACGGCCAAAGAAACAAGCTGCACCTAAGCGTTTTACACTTTCTACTGCCTCTACTTCTAAACGGACCGCCACTCCCAAGATGGCCGCCACGGAGGACTCCTCTCCTCTACACAGCTCCCTGCAATCGGAGCCCGACCTAGAGCAAGGAGAAGGTGAACCAGCAACAACAGAGGTTCTGCACTACTCTGGCGATGCCTCACTCATTAGCCGATTTAAACAAATGCTACAGGCGGAGCTGCGGGAAGTTGCGGACACCATTACTCAACGTGTGACGCAGGAGATTAAGGAATTGGGCGGCCGCGTCTGCGCCATTGAGGATAAAGTAGACGAACTGGTTGTGGAATCTACTGCTCATGCGACCGCAATATCTGACCTCCAACAGCAAGTTAAAAGCCTGAATGACCGGATGGAGGATGCAGAAAATCGGTCCCGTAGGAACAACATACGGATTCGCGGCCTACCAGACTCCGTGGTGAATCTTCAGGAGGAAATCCCGTCGTTGCTTGCTGTCCTTGTCCCCGAAATTTCTCGGGACAAATTGCTTCTGGACAGAGTACATCGGGCGCTGGGCCCTAGACGAGACGGGGGACCTCCTAAGGACATAATTGCACGCCTGCATTATTACACCGCCAAGGAGGCAATTATGCAGGCCGCTAGGTCGGCCTCTCATTTGGATTACAATGGCTCTACATACACCCTGTTCTCTGATCTATCTGGCATCACGCTACAGCGACGAAGGGACATGAAGCCGGTGATTGAAATCCTCATGGCCAATCATCTCAAGTATAGATGGGGATTTCCCTTCCGAATGACATTCTCCTACAACAACGGATCCCACACCGCTTCATCGGTACCAGAGGGTATGGATTTATTGGCACGACTTAAACTGACTACTACTCCGACTATCTCCCCGCGCTCCGTGTCCGAGCACCCCAATATCGAACAAGGCTCCGTGTCTCCATTTTGGCAGAAGCAAGCTTAGTCGTAATGTATGATTGTTGTACCCTGTTGGCAATGAGTGTTATTATTGCTTGCCGTTCTCATGTTTGGGTGTGATTATATTGTCCCCCCTGGGGGAGCCCCCCCCCCACATAGCCGATTACATGTCTCGGCTCACCCCTGCTTGCCAGGGTTTTCTAGTTAACAGTTCTTCTTTTGGAAGAAGTTTGTCTATTTTTGTTTTTTTGTATACTATTGTGTTTTTGGTACTCAACTCTCCTGCTATCCTGATGGTGTTATTGCTTTTGATTCTTGAACTCAGTCGTGGTGTCAGATTCGCAGCTACCTGCATTACATTATCATGGCTCTGATATGCGCTTCTCATAACGTCAAAGGGCTAAACTCCCCGCTCAAGCGGGCTAAGGCGTTCCGGCAGTACAATTCCATGCATATTGATGTGCTTTTTTTGCAGGAAACACATTTTTCCCAAACCTCTGAACCTAAGTTTTTTCATAGACATTACCCCAAAGTGTATACTGCCAATGCTACTAAAAAACATTGTGGGGTTGCTATCTGCTTGCATAAAAGGTTAAATGTTGATATTCAATCTATTTTTAAAGATAAAGATGGGAGATATCTTATCCTTACGGGTTTGTTAGATGATACGGTAATCACCCTAGCGGTAGTGTACGCCCCCAATGAACGACAGAAGCCTTTTTTCCATAAATTCTTTGCTACACTTGAGAAATATCAAAGAGGTCAGCTCATTTTAGGAGGTGATTTCAATGAGGTTGTGAACCCATCTATAGACAGACAAGGCCCCTCCCTTAATATGCGACTGCGTCACCCGCACTTTCTTTCGGCCCTACTGCACAAATACTCTATGGTGGACTCCTGGAGGGAATCTCACCCCTATAAAAGGGACTTCACATTTTTCTCCCACCCACATAAGTCCTATTCTAGGATAGACATGATTCTCCTGAATAAACAACTGGCCTCTTCGATTTCTTACGCTTCTATTCATGCTTGCCCTTGGTCAGATCATTCTATTGTGAAACTTCAGTTGCAGGGAGTAGCTATACGACCTAATTTCTATACTTGGAGGCTTGACGATACCCTGTTGTCTGATCCGATTGTAGTGAAGGACCTTGAAAACGAGCTGTTAGCTTTTTTTGCGGCCAATACAACCCCTGACATGAAGACTTCTACACTCTGGGCAGCCCATAAGGCATTTGTCAGAGGCCTGCTGATACAAGCTTTGTCTAAGCGGAAAAGAGTTGCGAAAGAGAAAGTGACAACCCTAATGTCCCATTTGAATCGGCTTGAGTCACAGCATAAACTTACCCCTACCACCCCTCTCTGGAAACAAATTGAGAAAACGAGAACGGAACTGAACTTGTTAATGACAGAACAGGAAATTAAACGGCTGTCGTGGGTAAAGCAAAAATACTTTCAAAAAGCCAACAAGGCAGACACGATGTTGGCGAGGAAATTGAACAATAAATTTCACCATACCCCATTTACACAGATTAAAACTAAGGAGGGGGCCTTGACTGCTAATCTGGCCAAAATTGTTGCTGAATTTGCATCCTTCTATAAATCTCTCTATGAGCAGAAGGGGAATTTGAACCCTCAGTCCGTCCACTCGTTTCTTGATAGCATCCCTATTCCTAAGCTATCTCAATTGCAGCAGAGTAGTTTAGCCAAACCGATAGTCGGAAGAAATTGCAGAGGCTATCAAAGATCTTAAGCTGGCCAAAGCCCCGGGCCCTGACGGTTTCTCCGCCAAATATTATAGGACCTACTCTACCACACTAGTCCCCATTCTGTCCACTTTATATAATGACATGCTGACTGGGGAGGGAAAGTTTGACGCGGAATCTCAACTCGCATATATATCGGTCATACCTAAACCTAATAGAGACATCACATTGTGTAAAAATTTTCGTCCTATATCGCTGCTGAATATAGACCTCAAACTCATCGCCAAAATATATGCCACTCGCCTAAATATCTTTATACATGCCTTAGTACAGAGAGATCAGGTGGGATTCATTCCTGGTAGACAGGTAACCGATAATATTCGTAGAGTTATTGATATGGTACACCATAGCAAACAACAGAATATCCCTTCAATGTTCCTGTCGTTGGACCTGGAAAAGGCCTTCGTCACGGTCTCTTGGCAGTATCTAACTTTGGTGTTAAAAGCATACGATTTCCCCTTAGAATTCCTGCATGTACTTAAGGCATTGTATCACACACCTAGAGCCTGCGTCCGACATCTGGGATTCCTTTCGGAAAAATTTGTACTACAAAGGGGTACCCGTCAGGGGTGCCCGCTTTCACCCCTACTGTTCGCCCTGGTTATAGAGCCTCTTGCGATTCATGTCCGTTTACATAAAGATATCTTTGGTCTGAAAATTGGGGACATAATCCATAAGTGTGTGTTATATGCAGACGACATAATGCTGTTACTTACTAAACCAATGACCTCGCTCCCGCACTTATATAAAATTCTTGCTGATTTCGGTTCTATTTCGGGTTTGAAAGTTAACTCACAGAAGTCGGAAGCGTTGAACATTAATCTCCCTGCTCCTGTTCAAAAATTACTAGAACTGAATTTCGAGTTCCAATGGCAGCCCAAGACAATCAAATATTTAGGCATACTGTTAACTTCGGATTACAATACTATTTCTGCTGCTAATTACCCTAAGGTATTTAAGAAAATATTCTCTACGCTTAGGACATGGGAATCCATGAAACTGTCTTGGCTTGGTAAATTCATGCCTTAAAGATGTCTATCCTTCCACAGTTGCTGTATCTTTTCCGTACGTTACCAGTAAGCCCTCCTATGACAACCCTAACTAAACTCCAATCCTCTTGTCAGAAATTTATCTGGGGAGGTAAAAGAGCCAGGATGAAAGCAAGTGTGACTTATAGGAGTAGACGTAGGGGAGGACTTGGGGCCCCAAATTTCCGACTGTATTATATCGCAGCACAATTGGCCCAGATGTCGGAATGGCATGTCACTTCTCACTCTCCTCTTTGGATAGATATAGAACAGTCGCAGGTTGGCAATCTGTTACTTAGCAATCTCATCTGGACCAAAGGGAACGCAAACCTCACACTACCCCCCACTGTGACCCACTCTCTGTCGCTATGGAGGAGTATCCGGTCTCAATACCCGTTATCCTCATATTACCGCCCAGCCCTGTCTATGTTACGAAATTCTGAGTTTCTTCCTGGTCAGGCAGGGTCGACTTTTCAGTGGTGGCATATGAACAATTTGTCTATGATAGCCCAACTGACTCCGAATTATAAGTTTATAGATGTTCCCACTTTGACAGCCAAATATCATATGCCTCCCTCCGAGTTATTCCGGTATGCCCAGATGAGACATTATTTCCTTTCCATAATAGGAAATGCATCTCGCTCTTTACCTCCCCCCACTATGTTTGAACAATTGTGCCTCCATTCACTCCCACATAAGGGTGCCATTTCCAGAATCTATGATCAGTTAGCTCATCAACAGCCATTAAAGGACTTACTATACATTAGGCAATGGGAACGGGAGCTTCATGTCACTTGGAGGAGGATGATTGGTTAGATAGGTTCCTAGATATAACTAAATGTTCCCCAGTATCTTGATTCAAGAAACTTCTCAAAAGGTTATGTCACGTTGGTACCTGGTCCCTGAGAAAATTTCCGCATGGTATCCCGCTACATCTCCCACCTGTTTTCGGGGATGTGGACAGGTAGGATCTTACCTACATGTCTGGTGGTCCTGTCCCAAAGCAATTAGATATTGGACACGTATTTATACCATGATCACTAGCATCACAGGGCTCACTTTAACTAAGCTACCTGCAGTGGCGCTGCTTCACGGCAGAATTACAGGATGTAATAAATATGTGAAAAAATTGATATGCCGTATTTTTTCGGCCGCCAAACAAATTATAGCTAAAGCATGGAAAACACCTACTCTTGATATACCTTTGGTTAAGTCCAGATTAGATGGTTACATGGTGATGGAGAAGCTTACCATGCTGGCTAGTGACGAGATGGATACTTTTAATGGGATCTGGATATAGGGGACTTACTATTTGACTTACTATTTGACTCCAGTCCTGTCGCCCTTTATTAGAAAAAACAGCCCTTGACCTAAATACCACCTTACCTATATCAAGCCTATACAATGTATACCACCACGGCTGTTACTACTTTGAGATGGTTCGCTGTAAGAGTTGAGACTATATTTTGGTTTTTTTTTCTTTTGTTTTTTTCTCCCTTGCCTTTCTCTTTTTTTTTTCTCTATCTTTACTGTCCCTTGTTTTCTTTCTTCTTTCCATGGCATGGGAAGTTTCTTAGGGCAATTGTTCCATTATGGCTATGTTGACTTGATATGCTGACTCTGTACTGATGTAATGTGTATCCCTGTTTATACTGCATTTTGTTGGATATTGTCATATTGCCAACTGTCATTTTTTTTTCTCTTTCCATTGCCTTTTTTTTGCTTTCTGTATTTCCTTGAAAATTGAATAAAGATTATTTTCAAAAAAAAAAAAAAACTACAAGTCTGGTGGGACAGAAGCTGCATTTAATGAATATAAACACTATAATAAATGTTATAAATCAGCAATCCGGAAGGCAAAATGAAGAAAAGCAAATGAAGAGTGCATTGCGGCTGAGGCAGAGACTAACCCCAAAAGTTTAAGTATTTGTATACTGTATGTATTAACAAAGTGCCTCAGTCACACCAAATTGTGAATACTTAGACAGGCAAGTGAACACTATTTTCTATCACGTTAGCATAATAAAATACTGGGTGAAACTGTAAATTATATACTTTGCTGTCATGCAAACAGCGCTAGCCATCCTTTAAAACTGGGTTGCACATTCACAACATGGTACCAGTGTCAGACTGGGGGGTCAGAGTCCACCAGTACTGCCACCTTAGGGGCCCGCATGCACCCGCCCGGGCCCCCCCCACCAACTTCAGGGCCACTGCCTGCAACCCACCCCGATCGCCACGTACCTGCTTCTTTCAGTCAGGACAGGGAGAGGCAGGCAGGTGGAAGCGAGTTTTTTCCCCAGTGTCCCACCAGTCCTGTCTGACCCTGCACAGTACACATTTTGTATATAACAAGAATTAACAGTAACAAATTGTAGCACCTAACTGTCCAATGCTTATATATAACAGCGTACTAAATACGAGGAATGTGTTCATTTGCCCATGGTGGGCTTAAGTGCACTGTTAATTTAAACTTTTAAGGGTGGTCTGGACTATATATTTTCTCTTGCACTTCCCTGTAGGTGTGTGTTCTGGCTTTATTTGTATCTGCCTTGGTATGAAGGATAGGGAAAAGCAACAGTGGAGTGAGTTATTATGTTTTATATGGCCACAGAGAAGCATTGAGTGTTTTCTACTGACTACATCCATTCCTGTTTGTATCCCAACACACTCACTGGAATCTGTAGCATTCTGTGAGAAAATCTGTTTTGTTATTCATTGTATAAGCCTTGTCAAGCCTGCTATAACACCATCAGTATATTCAAACATAATCTACATGTAACATATTTTCCACTACAATAATCTGTTTTTTTTTGTTACTATATGGCTGGATATGGGTTATGTTTAGTGCACATGCTAGCTAAATTGTCCCTGCATTTGTGGCTTGACACAATTGATGGAACTAATATGGCTAGCCAGGTCATCATCTAGTATTGACTCTGCAGAGGAAGTAAACAATTCCTTTACTGTTTACTGTTTTGTAAATACACCCCTTACAGTAACTTATGCTTAGGACAAAAAATGCTCCAAGCTGAATTTTTCTTTGGTTAATATATCATTATAAGGACAATATGTTGGTAATTTTAAAAAGCAACAGTTTTTAATTAAAGATGTTGATCTGATTTTAATTTATCCCACCAGCATTCTTCCTTTCCTTTTATTATTCCTAATACTTGGCATGTTTATCCATCATTGTTGAGCCAACATGTTATTATATTGGTGTTGGGTGGTGCTGATCTAAATAGATTTCTTCCTAGGGGAACAATACCAAGTTTCTAGGAATATTTTGTTTACTGCATACATGTAAAAAGCCTTGAAATATGTTGACATTTATGAGGAATCCAAAATATAATATGATAATATTATTATGAAATATATTTAGTAGCTTACTTGAAAATGACAGATGTTATGTTGACAGCCCACTCTGCCTTTTCTACTTGCATTTTAACAAAATTATAAGAGTCAAAGGCCATTTATCAAAGTTACTAGTACATACAGGTATGGGATCTGTTATCCAGAATGTTCAGGACCTGGGGTTTCCATATAAGGGATCCGTAATTTGGATGACCATACCTTAAGTTGAACACCTATGGTACACGATGCACTAATAGGCACTTTATATTTATATGTATGAATTGGGTAGAAATTACCTTGTTGATTAATTAATTGATCAGGCACACTTTGCACTTTATTCAAGTTAATTATTTAATTTAGGGATTCGATTAATCACTGGATATTAATTAAGACGTTACAGTCTAGGTACTTTTCTATATTTTCTTACTAATTATAACTTAGTATCAAGTACAAAATACTGTTTTATTATTACAGAGAAAAAGGAAATATATAACATAAAAGGAAAATATAGATTAGGAATGTCACTAACATTTATTATTCAACAGTACTAAGCCATTGAATAAGCCGCATACCTGCCTGTGAAGACAATCGAACATTTCATGGAAGGTTATCCCATCACCATGCTTCATTATCTTGACGAGTCAGGCTTAAAGGACAACTAAAATCACAATAACTGGGGGGTACCAAATGTTGGGCACCCGCCAGTGATTTTTACTTGGTACCCCAGGCCTCCTGTTAGCAAAAAAAACTGCTCCGGGTCAAGGTACAGGATTATATCAGTGCGCAGTGCTCAGAGACGTAGGGGCAAATTCACTAAAGGATGAATTGTCGCCAGCGACTATTTCGCCACACTCAACTCCACTTCACCAGGCGCAAATTTTCGCTAGCGTTCATTTCTGCCTAGCGAAACTTGTGCTTAGCTTAATTTGCAAAGGACAGGTCCATTAAAGTCGTATGGATGTCTTTATTAGAGATGTTGGTGCAAATGCTTGAAGTGGCCACTTTTTATTACAAATGTCCAAGGAAACTGAATAAAGACAAAAGAGATTCTCTAATGCCCTACACATGAGCCCACACTAAATCGAATGTTCCATGCCCCTCAAATGTCTGGGGAAAAGTGTTAACACAAAAAAGTTTAATAGTTAGGACTTTTGCAGGCAATCCCGCTTAGAAAAAGGACAAGTCACCAGCTTTTTTTTTTTTTTTTTATAATCTCTTTTATTTTTCAAAAATAGATACATTGACAGAGGATAACGTAAATATCTTTTCCAGTATAGAACATTGAAAGTAGAACACATCAGTACAATTCCATGTAGTATAACATACATTAAACTTATTGTTTTGCTCAAGGTTGCAGAAATGAATCCCATGGGGCCCAAATTTGCATATGTCTCTCTACCCTGTCTTCCAATAAAGCCGTTAAATATAACATATTCTGTGTTTGAGTAATTTTTGCAATGACAACATGAGTATCAATAGAGTATTGTAGCCAGTGTTTCGCTAAATTGGTTCGTGCAGGAGCTAAGATTTGTCTCATCAAAGTATTCTGGAGTTTCGTAAGGGACTTGGACGGGCAGGCTAAAAGAGCCGTAGTAGCTTCGGGGACTATATGTGTGTGAAATACTCGGTCAATTAAGTTATAAATCTCTGCCCAATATTGTTGTGCTACAGGACATGTCCACCAGATATGCAAATAATCCCCAACTGCTGTACAACCCCTGAAGCAAGAATCGGGAGTGGAAGGATCAAAACGATGTTTCCTTGCCGGTGTAAGGTGCCAACGCATCAGCACTTTATATGTGGATTCTCTAATGGCAGTATTAGGGGATATCCTGGAGACAGTATTCCATATTAGTGACCATTCCTGCTGAGGTATAGAACGCCCTAAGTCTTTCTCCCAGTCCAGCATGTATTTAAGGGGCTTTTCCACATCCATAGAGACTAAATATTTATACAGTAACGAGATGGTGCCTCGCAGTTTCCCAGCTCGTTGAGAGCAGGTTTCCAACAAGGTTGGAGGTCTAGATTTAAAAGAGGGGTCAACAGAGCGAATGAAGTGTAATAATTGGGAATATCTATAAGTCTCGCTCTCCGGCATAGATTTTACAAATTGTAAGTACTGAAATGACTTAATACCCATAGTCAGTAACATATCTTGTATTCTATTGATACCATTTACTTTCCACCATTGAAACGCCGAAGTAGCATAGCTAGGGAGAAAGAGCGGGTTATTGTGTAGCGGGGTGAGAATACTATGAGATCCAGCCGGTTGGAATTTCCCGCGGCTGTCATGCCATGACCAAATGGTGTGTTTCAGCACAGAGTTAAGCACGGGGACAGATTTAACTTGTGTTCTGTCTGCCCACAAATAAAAAGACAGGTCAGTAGGGTGTGCTAAAAGTGTCTCTAATTGGACCCATCTATTCTCGTGCGGTGGTAGATGCCATTGGGTGGTCTGGGAGATCCTCGCAGCTTTATAATACATTAATAAATGTGGTAAACCTAGACCACCTTGTAATGGAGGCCTATACATAGTTCTCCTATTGATACGTGGTGGTTTATGGGCCCAAATGAATTTGTTAATTTTAGTCTGAAGAAGTCACCAGCTTTTTTACAACTTTACTGCATTACCGGCAGACAGGATATGATGTACTGTAACTGACATAAGATTGAGGAGGATGTAGCTTCATTTTAGCAGTTTGCCTGGTCTATGGTGGCGAAGGAAACTCTGATAAAAGAAGTAACATTCGGTAAAATCTGCACTTTAGAGAATATGCAGAGTAACGACCATTCGCTACAGCAAAAAGTCACCTGGCGATAAAGTGTGAACGCTAGCCACTGTCTCTTTCGCTAATGAATTGTTGTCTGTGCCTGTTATTGAATTGGCGATGTCCCTGCGAATGTCATTTCTGGCGAATTGACGCTAGCATCAACCTCTTTGCCCTTTAGTGAATCAGCCAATTACTTTGAACAGCACAAAAGGAATTAACTCTACATATCGTCTTAAATTGAGTCATAATGTGTGGTCAATAACTAAAATTTATGTAAGGGCCAAGTGACCTAAATAATGTAAATCTACTTACAAGCATGTCAATTGCAAAATATTTTGTATTGCTTGTCAAATTATTCCAGCCATTCTGATTTCAGCCCATAAAAGTTAATCCCTCCTTGCTGCTAAAACAGTTTTTATCTTCTTCTCTTTGTAAGAGGTTGGACAATGGTATTGGGACAGGATTGGCTTGCCTCAGTATTCCAATTGAGCAAAGTTTATGCAGATAGAGGTTATGCATGTTTTGAGTGTATTGTATAAAAGTTTGTCTTTTTTTAGTTTTTGACACCTCAGCTTGCCTCCGGCATATGAAGTAATTTACTATTAGGTTATTTACTAAAAAGGGTTATGCTCTGTTTTTATAGTGCAGGACAGGGCTGGCCGGTGTCCACTGATGCACCTTGCACCATAGAAGTGTTGGCTGAATTAACTATAACCGGTGCACTCTTATGCCACTTACCCTGGTCATCATACACAATCCTAGTTTTATTACTCTCTCCTATAGGCTGAGAGTTCTAAATATAAATCACCTCTGTTGGAAAGGGCAAACACTGCTGCACTTTTTATTTCTGTATTTAAGAATCTTTTTTATACATCACACATTTGTAATTCAAAGGAGGCATACCATTTAATGATTGATAACTACTCAGGATCATTCAACTTACTTTAAGGATTACACTTCCTATTAAATAATTGCTACATGAGGGAAAAACAAATTGTGTATTCTCACTAGACAATTTTGGTGCTTTGCTCGCAATGCCTTATCATTTTACTTTATCCAGCATAAGCCATAATTTGTTAAAAAAAATGGAATTCCTTGTTTTCTCGAGTAGACTTTGGTTAGAAAAGAATACAAAAGTTGGAATACCTTCTTTGTTCATACGTTTGAAATGGGTTTAGAATTTATGAGTGCATGAGCCTAAAGGTGGCCATACACGGATAGATCCGCTCGTTTGGCGATGTCGCCAAACGAGCGGATCTCCCTCCGATATGCCCACCTTGAGGTGGGCAATATCGGGCTGATCCGATCGTGGGCCCTAGGGCCCAACGATCGGATCCTAGCGTTCGCCAAACGGGCGGTCGGATCGCGGGACCGCATCAACGAACAGATGCGGCCGCGATCCGACGGGATTTTTAACCCCATCCGATCGAGATCTGGCCGACTTTCGGCCAGATCTCGATCGGGGAAGCCCGTCGGGGGCCCCCATACACGGGCCAATAAGCTGCCGACTTGGTCTGTCGGCAGCTTTTATCGGCCCGTGTATGGCCACCTTTATTCTCTTCTTGGCAACTTATAAACAATGGTACATCTGGTTTTCTCTGCACATTTTTATGCTCAGTACTTAATTACAAAAAAGACACTGACAAGGGTTCCCGAAAGCTTAGTTTGTAATATTTCCATATAATTAGCCATACAAAAACTCTCACACAAGACTAACATAACTTTCTTTTAAGTACCGTATTTACTTAACACTTATTTAAGATTTGGCAGTTAGTGTTTTACATGCAGTCTTCTAAGGTAAGAAAATGCTTTGTATTAAGCACTCTTACCTTTAGCTATGCTGTAAAATAAGCCAAATACTATTTATAAGCCTTACCTTTGTATAATAGGTCACAGGTTATTCTGCTGCTTTAAACCCCCTAAAATAACCTCATATGAAGTGCAAGATCCCAAACTGTAACAATTTTAAATTATACCTGGTATCCAAGAAGATAAATTTAGAAACATTTTTTTTCTATTTGCCAAATTAATATCCTATACAGATACAGGATATATGAGTATTGTTGATGTACTATTCCATTGTTTCATAATTTATAAACATCTGTGTAAGTCAATAGAAATAATAATTCCAGATGTGTAAGGAAATTGTGATGAAAACATGTGAAGTAAATAAAAAAAGATAGTTACATTAGAATGGCTTGCATAAACAAATTAGTGCCTGGCGAATAAATTCGCCCATCACTAGTCTCCCATACACCCCATTTTATCCAAATAATCCATTTTTTTTTCTGTAATAATAAAGCAGTAGCTTGTACTTGGTCCACACTAAGATAACATAAATTCTTAATGGAAACAAAACAGCCTATTGGGTTTATTTAATGTTTACATGATATTCTAGTAGTTATGAAGTAAGGTATGAAGATCCAAATTATGGAAAGATCCATTATCCAGAAAACACCAGGTCCCAAGACTTCTACTTGAAAAAAACACAAAAATGTGTAAAAATTAATTCCTGCAGTTGGTTCCATTTCCAACTTTGTTTTTGTCTGATAATTCACTTGTGATGAAGCTGACAGAACCATTTCAAAGTCCTTTTTCTTTTTTCTTTATATGAAGAGTATGGGGCAAATTCACTATGTGCTGAAAATGCGCTATCGACGGCTACGCCGCGTTTCGCCAGGGCTGCGCAAATTCACAAGGATCTGAAGTTGCGCACAGGTTACCAAATGGTTGCGAAGTTGTGATAATATGATAATCAGTCCAAAGTTACGCTAGCGATGCCTAATTGGACGTGTATGCTGCAGCAACTCCATTACACTACACAAGGCCAGGGAAACTTAATAAAATTTAATAGAGGTCTTATATTGCCCTACACATGAGCCCACTGTATAGTTTAGGTACCAAATATAAGGGGGAAAGAGGGTACCCCCAAAAAAATTTACAATCTTTTTCAGCCTATCACCCAGTAAAAAGTAAAAAACGCCAGCGTTTTTTGGGACTTAGAAAAATGTTCAACTATTTTTGCAGAAACTCCTATCGACTTTATTGCACTTCGCCTGGTCTGAGCTGGCGAAGTCAAGTCTGGCACAAGAGGTAACGTTCAGTAAAATCCGCAAGTTAATGAATTAGCATAGTTACGTCCCTTCGCCAGAGCACAACTTTGCCTGGTGTAAGGATGCGAAGTATCGCTAGAGTATGTCTACTTTGCTAGCGAATTTAGGCCAGGGACCGTTAGCAAATCGGCGAAGTGGCAAAATGACGTCATGCTGGCGAATTTTCGCTAGCGTTACCCACTTTGCCCTTTAGTAAATTTGCCCCTATATATCATTGTCCAGTATTTTTGGAGGACAGTCCTGCATCCGTCACCAAAAAAATGAATGGGGCTTTGTAGGAAAGCAACTGCAGTCTGGGCATATTGGGGAGTGTCCAGGTGTTACTTGGCTTGACTGAGGTATGATGGGTCTAATTTGTTCCTTATTTCATGATTGGGTTGTGGGAGTTATGTTATTTATACGATAAACCATAAGGTGACTGAATGCATATAGACAAAATGGATAAAGGTAATGTTTTTA
Source organism: Xenopus laevis (assembly GCF_017654675.1). NCBI lineage: Eukaryota > Metazoa > Chordata > Amphibia > Anura > Pipidae > Xenopus > Xenopus laevis. The sequence continues at coordinate 52,000,513 of NC_054379.1, read as the reverse complement.
TATAAAGCATCAACCAATTTTGCTTTCAAAGCATCTGCTTGGTCTAGCTGGCTTGGCATGTGTGGCCAATAATACATTTTCTTTATTCATCAGATTCTCTCACAGAAGCCAATTGGGCACTGTGTGTTTTTGGGGTGTGGGAGGAAACCAGGGGAAAAGCCACAAAATGCACAAAGCCTCTCTGTCGCTTGTGTTCTTACCCAGTGCTGCCATCAGAAATCACAGGCCCCGCACAACAAAATTATCAGGGCCCCCCAGGGCCTAGTGGTTAATGAAAACACAAATTAGTAGCCAGGGGCCCTAATTGTCCCTGGTTCTACATTAAAAAAGAAAGATATTTCTAATATACATTAAAAAGTAAATACCATTTATCAATAATGTGATCCCTTGCCTGTAGTTGCTCTGATTACTGATCACACACATTTTTAGATGGCACTAGCTGCATTACTTCAAAATCTTTATCCCTACCCAAGTTCTGGACAGCATTGAAGCAGCTTGCATGGTGCTGCTGTCCTGCTGTCCAGAACTCAGAGCACCACCATTTCACAATAGTCCAGCTGAGGATTTGTGTGACCAGGACTTATAGCTAGGAATTGCAGGAAAGGGAACCTAATAAAAAAAAAACTGGCTAATATATTGGATTCCTTGAAACCATACAGTGGGTGGGATCTGATCAGCCCATGTGCTTGAAACCCCATTTTGTGAGTAGCAGCTTCTGGGGAATTCCATTAAAACTAAAACTAAGAAAAGCTAGAATCACTGGGAGGTGGCAATAACATACCTTTTGTGGTCTTAGCCCACTTATCATCATTCATAAAGTATGCCCTGGCCCAGTCATTTTTAAGTAGGATGGTTCACCACAATCTCCCTGTAACATTCTCGTTATCAGGAACCTTGTACGGTGATGGGTACACTCACATGCACAGGGAATCCCTGTGGATTCCGGTGTTCGAAGGACTTTTGGGGCCCCGGGCTTTCTGCTGTGGAAACCAACAAGGAATGAGTGTGTATATAGAAAAAGTCCAAAAACTAGGTACTGGCAGGATAAAACAAGATGTGGTCGAAAATCAGACAATGGATCAAGGCAGGCGGCAGGAATCAAAAGTCAAAAACCAGTAATTCAAATCACAATAACAACGCTTTGGCAGGATCAGTAAACTGAAGCCAGCTTGGGCACTTCCAAAATGGAGAATGGGCCTTTTAAAGCTGTTTTGGTGGCAAAATTCTAATTTGCGCCGAGTGGATCCGCTATGCTATGGGTTACTGCCCATGGGCAAATTTGCCAAGTTTTTATAAATGAGCCCCTGTGTGTAAGAGCTGCGGGTTAAATGGAAGGAACTGAATAAAAAAAAAAAGAGGGCATTGTTGGCCAGACAGAGTCTTATATTGGGCCAAATGTAGAGGTAGTGGTTTGGTATCATAAGTGGATGCAGATAGAGTTTGTCTACTCAGAATAAGCATGCAATTTTGAGACTGAAGTTGATATGATTTAGTGCCCAGGTGCAAATTTGCCCATGGTTTATAACTAAGCCCTATTTCACCAGCATATGCAGTACCTCCCATACAAGTGCATTTAAAGACATGTTTCAACCTTCATGATCGAACCCAGAGAAAGAAGCTCAATTCAGCACATAGGAACACTGATGTCCCTTCTACATCACTGTTGGTGGCAATAGTTTGCTGGCACCATCTTGCTAGCAGTCTAGCAGTTGGGTGAAATGAAGGAAAAGAAAATAACTATTAAATAAATCATCAGAAAGGTAGATTTTTTTTACAAGGAAATGTTTCCATTTTTTTTGTAATTGCATTTTTCATTTTTTTTTCTTTTTCAGTTTCTTATTTCTTCTAGTACTACTCTGTCCTAGTAAAATGTGACTTTCTGTAGTTTCTAATGTACATTCTTGTACATATCTCAGCAGTTCATTCTATATTAAGCTTTACATGTTAGTTACCATATGATCAGCTTGTAAAATCCTTAAATACACAATACCAAAATACATGTCATTGCAGTACATCCCTTTAAAGTACACAAGATCCATAAATATCCTGTAAAGGATATCCTTATAAATTATGCTTAGTGACCTCATTAGATATAATTGGTGCTTAGTGATGTCATTTGTGCCACATGACTTACTGAAATTTGTGTATTCTAAAAAAGAATGTACAGCCTAGTTATAAAATATAAGGCTATTGAAATTCCTCTCAGGGTTTTAATACCTGTTTTTAAAGCACTTGACCATGGCTTTGAGACTATGGTCATGGAATAGGGGGTACATTAATCTTTAAATAGAGGGCCAGACTGGGTTGGTGGGACACTGGGAAAAACCCCTGTTGACCCCGCTGCCCAATGTTCCTGCAGAAATCTGTGGACGCTCAGTGCTCTCCCCCTTACCTTCGCCTACATCACAGCTGCATAAGGACAGCAGTGAAAAGGAATCCGAGGAGGGGGTGGGCTGCAGCCTCTGGTCGAGTCAAGACTAGGGCTCCTAAGGGGTGAGGGGGCCCCTGGACCCAACAGTTCAAACCAGCTTACATAATGGTCTGTTAAGATTTCTGTGGGATTATATGACTGCCTTGTTCTGTATTTTTGGATGTTAAAAGTACTATGTGTGCATTTTTGTTTTGTAGTCTGTAAAACCTCCGTATGATATGGAACAGGGTCAACTTTTGATCAAACCAGTAACACATTTTACACAATTGTAGGTTTTTAATAAATATTGGTCAAGGAATAAATGCTTCTCTGTTAAAAATGTATCAGGTTTACACGTCTAGACATGTCATCATATGTTATAGTGTTGTATTTGTGGGGAAAAAGAGCATAGTTAAATAGTTACATATAGGTGATACAGTTTCATTTGAACTTATGTCTGATCTGCAAACCACCAGCCATTTTATAGGTCCGCAAATCGGCCATTTTCTAAAGACATTTCTATATTTTATCTACTAAATTTTGGAGACTTGCAGATATCAAGTGCAAGTTGGAAGCAATGGAACTCATTTATAAACACTGGGCTAATTTGCACCTGGGCAATAACCCATTACTTTTATTGTTCTTTTACTTGCATCTTGTGAGGAACACCCATCGGCGCTCCTCTCCTCCGCTGTGCCTCGTGCAAGATGGCGGCGCCTGGGGAAAGATGTCACGTCACAGCACGGTGACGACATCATGCCAGCACGTGACACCCGTGTCAACACGCAGCACAATGGCGCAAATTCAAACTTTAAAAGCCGACAAAAGGATTAGATACACTGCCCCTGTATAGGTTTTGTATTCTACATTCCTAGGTGTGCTTTACTGCTATTTTGGACTGTTTTCCTGATCTTTGACCTCAGCTTCCCATCTGACCTTGAATCTTGCTGCCTGCCTTTGACCCTCTGCCTGGATTTTGACCACAATTTGTTTAACCCTTTGGATACCTCACTTGGACTGTCTTATGCTATCTGACTTCCTCCTTCCTCATCTGAGCGAGTAGGCAAAGTGCAATTTCAGACCGAATTTAACTTGTTTTTTTAATATTCTGTGTTTTTTTCCAGCAATTCCAGTATCATTGCAGCTCTCTGAGAGAATTCTGGAACTACTGCCATGTTCAGGTTGTAGCTCCAGAGCAGTGATCCCCAACCAGTAGCTCGTGAACAACATGTTGCTCTTTAACCCCTTGGATGTTGCTCTCAGTGGCCTCAAATCAGGTGCTTATTTTTGAATTACAGGCTTGGAGACAAGTTGTGGTTGCTTAAAGACCAGAGTACTGTCAAACAGACCCTCCTGTAGGCTGCCAGTCCACATAGGGGCTACCACATAGACAGTCACAACCATTATTTGGCACCACCCAGGAACATTTTTCGTGCTTGTGTTGCTCCCCAACTCTTTTTAAATCTGAATGTTGCTCACGGGTGAAAAAGGTTGGGGACCCCTGCTCCAGAGGGTCCTAGCATCAGTTGGTGAACTTGTGCCCGTAACTAGGCAAGAAGAATAAACAGATGCTTAGCCCAGCTATGCAGAAGTGCAAGGAACACTTTGGTCAAAAGTATCTTTATTGAATAATGTCAACATTTAAACTGTACAACAGCTACAGATTCTATTATACCATATAAGTAACAGTAGATGCAAGAGTTCACCTAACTATGTCTTATTAATTTAACTGCATTTTAAAAAATTCACATGAATAACCATGCATTCATCTACAGTGAATTGCCAGTTTGACCGCATCCTGCTGCAATTCGGGTTTATCCTGCCTGGGTTCAGTGGACCTGAACTGTTCAAACCCTCCCTACTTTATGGACGGGTTAGATCTGAAGGTACATTAAAGACTGAAGGGCTCATTAATGAAAGCAAGCCCAAATGCAGAGTGGTACAAAGGTTTTATACATGCTGCATAGCATTTTCCGGTGAGCACCAATACGCCCCTTGAAACTGCTAAGAGCAACTTGAACCTGCCAGTTATCGAGGGTTACCAAGCATAGTCCCAATTGACTTCCACCAAATGGCTGCTTTTGTCATTATTGATGCCACATACTGTAAGTGACAGTATTTGCACAAATATGCCAAATGCAGAAAAATGTATACTGCCCACAATTTGCCAAAATTATTATTGCATATTTTTTTTTTTTGCATCTCATGCAAGTTACAACATATACTTAATGGCTTGTAAGCTGCCTTGTTCATCATGAATTCAATTACTAGAAATCAGCAATGCTGAATAATTAGTTGTTTTTTCTTTAACTAAACAGGACAAGTAGAGAAATGAAAACTACTCCATGTTTCAAACGTCTTTCAGTATGGAAATGTTCTAACAGAACTGCCACTATTTATTGCTGTATATTTATGGCTACAGATTTTATTTTATACCCTGAGTAATATAATGTTTTGTTTTTAACCTGAAAAATTCAAGTTTTTACAGAAACTACTCTGGAAAAACTCTTGGGGAAACACAACTTTATCTGCTCTTAAAAGTTCGTCCTTTAATTTGTATACCTTGGATGTAATTGATTGTGCTGAAGGAATTTAGGAGTTTCACTTAGTGTTCCCTCTGAATGATCTATTTTGTCTCCATTATTGATGAAAATACAATATTGATAAAAATAAAAAAAAGCATGATTAATTCACATTAGAGGAGTATCCATTACCATGGATGTAATGTTGTTTGATACTTTTGTTGCAAGATGAGACAAACGAACAGTATAAGAGACTGACAAAGTAACTTCTTTAAAATGTGTTTATTGATCATACGAGATGATGGGAACAAAAGGGATGTATTGAATAAATGAAGGGAATCACGTCAAAAAAAGGGGGAGCGGCTTCATTTTTGCCATTGACAGGGTATTTAGGGGTGGTTTGTATAATACTATGTAACTTTGACAAAGGCTGAGTTGCAGCCGAAACGTTAGTTTCTAAATAAAAGCATTTATACTTTTGGATAAGTCCTGTGAGTGCGGCTGCTTCTTTGGAGGATTGTATGCTTGATACCGGGGTGTGCACCCAGGCAAGGTGAATCTACGTATCGTGAGTGCTGTGATTTTGGGGAATTAGATATATATATATATAGAATCCGTGAAGAGCCGGCACAACTCGTAATTCGCTGTGTTATTTGCCTGGGTGCTATCAGCAAAAAAGCATCATGAATATCCATAACCAAAGCGAGCACTCTCAGGTCTTATTAGTCCAATACAAGTGTTTTTATTTAGCAAACAGAAGCTGACGTTTCAGCTAGCACTCTAGCCTTTCTCAAAGTGAGAAAGGCTAGAGTGCTAGCCGAAACATCAGCTTCTGTTTGCTAAATAAAAACACCTTTATTGGACTAATAAGACCTGAGAGTGCTAGCTTTGGTTCTGGAGATATGTGTATATATATATATATATATATATATATATATATATATATATATATATATATATATATATATATATATATATATATATATATATATATATATATATATATATATATATATATATTTCAGTTCAAAAACTATAATAAAATGTGACCTGCAGAAATAACTTATGTGCTATACCCACTATTATGTTCTGAGGTTTCATTCTTTAAAAATGGGGGCCATGTAGAGTTCAGAAGTGCAAATGCATAAATATATCCCTGTGTGAGTGAAAAGACAGATGGAGCAGCACAAATAGCTTCTGTGATTTATTCTACAGTATATGTTGGTTTCATAGAGACCAATATTTCAGTAATGGTAAAACAACAAACGACTTTAGCTTTGTCTAAATTTGTAGCCACTTTTTATTGTCTCATTTGCAAGAATAATGCAGTGAGGCTGTTGAAAAAATTAAGTGTGTTCTGGGGCCTAATGGAAATAAAATATGTTATACCTGTTCTATTACTGATATACAGTAGAACCCCCCCCCCCCCATTTTACTTTTAACAGGGCACCAGGCAAAAAGTGATGTAATATAAAGAATGTAAATTCAGGAAAATGTAAAATCAACGAAATGTGTTAAAGCAACTTACTCTTTAAGTACTGAAAGGATATAAGCAAAGGACTCCGTTTTACTGTGTTAATGAAAAAGGTTAAGATTTCGGCATGACTTGTGAATCCTCAATCCTGGGCCCTTTTCTTCTTCCCCAACAACTGACACCAATAAATCTGGATGGAAAGGCCACAGCTTCTTTTATTATACATTTACTGTAAATAACATTCCCTTAAACATACGAATTACAAACCACCCATAATGATATTCTTAACCAATACATAAACACATACATAAACCATTTCTGGCTGCATATAACCATATAAATGTAACATCCTGCCTTAATTTCGAACCTGAGGCTAGATCCCAACACACCCACATACTGTGGCACCTAACAGGGCCTAGCCCCCCATGGCCTACTCAAACTTGAACTACCTTCTTCTGTTTTTTTCCCCTTTTTGGCTGCCCATAGTGCAGCCCACCACACTCCCATATTGCTGTGACTACGTAACCATCACTGTCACACTAACTACATTACATGACTACTAATTTATTGCACGGTGATTGATTTAAAGGCAAGTGGAGGAATAGCAAACAAAAGGAATGATGGAAAGAAAGAGATCTTCACCAATTAGGCACAGAGTAACCCTACTAAGCTACGTTAATGTTGGAAGAAAAATGTCATATATATGGGTATGGGATCTGTTATCCAGGATGCTCAGAGCCTGGGGTTTTCCGGGTAATGGATCTTTCATAATTTGGATCACCATCCCTTAAGTCTATTAGAAAATAGTTTAAACATTAATAGGCTTGTTTTGTCTCCAATAAGGGTTAATTATATGTTAGTTTGGATCAAGTACCAGGTACTGTTTTATTATTAAAGAAAAAAAGGAATTTGTTTAAAATTTTAATGGATAAAATGGAGTCCATGGGAGATGGCCTTCCTGTAATTTGGAGCTTTCTGGATGCAGATTTCCAGATAACGGATCCCATACCTGTATATGTAAAAACCTGCTCATAGTATCTGATGTTACGGCTGTTGGAAGTTAAATGCCTCAACCACATGGCCACGAGGCATACTAAGATGCAGAAGCCTCTGGTCTCCTCAATACCTACATGCACAAATGCAGTATACAAACCAATTTGCACACAGACACAAAAGAAACTGGAACAAATAATGCAATACAGTGAATCATAATCAGTAAAGTGACAACAAATAAATCAAAACAATACAACTAATCCTGCATTAGTCCTAATTAATATAAACCTTATAAACCCTTACCATGTCTTCTGTTTGGGCACATATTCCCCACACAAAATGCATCATTGTATCTGTATTTTTCTCCTCCGTTAGCCTGTACACGTAGTGTTTTTCTGAATGCAAGATCTGCTTCAAAGAGGGGGCCATTTTCTATCGGCTACATCATCATTTTTATTTGCATATCCAGACACACCTGATGACCTTGCTCAAAAGTTTTTCTAGTTATGTAACTTTTCTAGCAAGTATGTGTAATCCTATTTCATGCATGTATAATCCCACTCATTTATATATGTATAACCCCAATCATACATGTAATCCCACTCACTCATACATGTATAATCCCACTCATACATGTAATCCTACACACTCATGCATATAATCACACTCACTCATGTGTGTAATCCCACTCACTCCTACATATATAATCCCACACATGCATTTAATCCCAATCACTCATTGGCCATATCTTCCCCACCCAAGACATATCATTTGTACTGCATATATCCCCTCCATTTGCCAGCGCCATCACATTTTCCTAAAACAGCTTTCATCCGGCAGCCATTTTCCCTCTGACACATCATCAGTAAAATTGACATGTGCAAACAGGACATGTACTGAATGCTGTAAAGTTCATGCGATACAGAATACAGGTTTACACAGTCACAACATACTTTGATTAAAAGTTCTGCTGAGTTTGAGCACTGTAATGGTTAAACTGAGCTCAGAAGAGATGGTTAGGAGAAAAAAATAGGATCATACAGCTAGAGCAGAGTTTCTATGGGAACCAGCAATGCTATCTGTTCACTGGCTGTTAGCCTGGAGGGTGTGTTTAGTAATCTGAGTTGAGAAGCACTGAGCATGCTCAGAAGCCAACAGCCAAAGCAAATTCCTGAGGGAGGGGTCAGAGTGGGTTTACAGGAATGGAAGGAACTTCACAGTGCGCTCGAGCCGACACGTCGCCATGCGACTAAAAGGTGTCTGATTTTCTGAAGATACAGGAAGTGAAGGAGAAATCTCAGGTAAGAACTACATTTATCCGACTGTCAAATGAACACGTTGCGTTTTCATCTGACAGACGGATAAATTTAGTTTTGTCTCAATACGACGCTTGAGCCGCACCGTGGAGTTCCTCCCTAAGAGATTAAGGGGATGCTGTAGCCTTAATGTTAACCTTTTAACAACCAGAGTGGCGGATATCTAAAGATGGCTCTAAAGAGGCTGTTCACTGATTAAATTAGTGTGGAGGGGGTTTACATGTCCTTTAACGCAGTTTGCGTTTTTCATTGCACAAATCAGATTAGTTCTAAACTGAATCATGAACCTAAGTTTTAACACATTATTACTATTATCCATTATTTATCTAGTGCCAAAATATTGTGCAGTAACAGCATTCATATCAGTCACTGCAGCAGTGAAGCTTGCAAACTAAGGTCCCTAGACATTACCATATATTTTTGAATCTAGAGTCAATGATGAAATCTCTGTTCTGTATGCAATTTTATACTTATATGCAGCCCATAAGCTTGGGGAATTTATTTGTGTTGCACTGAAAATTAGGAATTATCAAAAGTGGTGTCAGTATATTACAGAGAGAAGTATGTGCCATTTTTGGTCTGCCTTTAGTCCCTAAGTCCATGTATATAAATTCCACTGGGATTTCTTTCTTTTATCAACAGTAATAATGTTCAGTTGTTTGTTTACCTTTTCCTGTATTAGATAATTGATTGTTAATGGTGGACATGGCTTGGAACTGCAGCAATCACTTTCTAACATTTAGTGCTTTATTGTAATCCATAGTAAACAATTCATTTTAACTGTCAACTTTTTACATGTTCCCATTAATCATGTTAGTAATCTTTCAATTGCCCTGTGCTTTCTGTATTCAGTAATTTAAAATATACACGTTTTAAGAAATTTTGTCTTGTTTTTTTATTGAACACAATGCTTGCTACTTCCATAGCTAAGGCCAGGGGCCATCCTACCCAATTTACCGTCTGAGGCGGCCTTAGTTTTTGCCGCCTCCCCACGACACTCAACCTCAGCACCAGACGGGGGTCGGCGGGGGGTCCACGTCGCTAGTACAGAGAACGCAATTGCGCTCTCTGCACTAGAAGAGCCGAATTTCCGGGTTTAAAACCGTAAATTCTGCACTTAGTTTCCAGGAGCGGCATTTTAGCCGCCCCTGGCAACCAGGGGGGCCCTGCCGCCTGAGGCGAGTGCCTCAACTCGCCTCATTGGCCGAGCGCCCCTGGCTAAGACAATGCTTTTGATGGAACATTAAACACTTATAAATACTGTAAATACATGTTCATAATATAACTATAGTTAAACTGTCCTAAACCAGTAAAAAGTATAAATACAGGTATGGGACCTCTAATCCACAATGCTTGGGACCTGGGGTTTTCCGGATAATGGAATCTTTATATAATTTAAATCTTTATACCATAGGTCTACTAGAAAATCCTGTAAGCATGAAAAAAACCCAATAGGCTGGTTTTGCTTCCAATAAGGATTAATTATATCTGAGTTTGGATCAAGTCCAAGGGCATGTTTATTAACATTGGAGATAAATATCTGGTGAGATTTCTGGAGCTTTAGGGGGTTATCTCTTGGGTGCCTATATAGGAAAAAATGAATTAAGAAAATCCTAAAAGCTCACTCCCAGAGTGGTGGAGCTGAGGCAGATGGATACACCATTCTTTCTCATAGTCTGCACATGCTCAGTACTGTACATGCACCAATCAGCAATAGGAGAGGGCAAAGAGGCCACACCACACCAAATTACAGATACTGATTGACCCCAGCAACCAAAAATATTTTTTTTTGTGAGGTTATGCATTTATTTTTATCAAGGCCCTTTCCTTGCTGCTACAGGTATGGGGTCTGTTATCCGGAAACCCATTATTCAGAAAGTTCTGAATTACAGAAAGGCTATCTCCCATAGACTCCATTTTATCCAAATAATCCAAATAATTACAAATGATTTCCTTTTTCTCTGTAATAATAAACCAGTAGCTTGTACGTGATCCATATTAAGATATAATTAATAGGTATTGGAAGCAAAACCAGCATATTGGATTCTCTAGGTGAACTTCTTCTTTAATGCTAGATAGACCTATAAAATATTTGTCTCTCTGGAATAAAAAGGCTATAAATCACTCCAGTATCAAATCCAATGTCCACATAAAGTCTAGCCGTTTTATATCAATATAAACCCCTCATTCATTAATTAAAGAATCTTATTTTAAGAAATACTGGAATTCTCCATTGAATAGCACACATGGAAAATAAGTGTTATGTGGGCTTTAATTTTGCTATTTAGCATCATTAAATCTTTCAACTTTCCCTTATGATTAACAATATGGCAGACTCAATTTCCATGTAAAGTAATTCCACTCTACCAAGGTTTCCCATGACAGAAGACTATAATGTCTGGTACATTTCATTCTCTATCTCTGTCACTATCAAATGCAACTGTTATCTGTTGCTGATATATTGGCAGAACAAGGGCTAATTTTAGCATTATACCATGACGGGACTTAATCATTATAATGCCCATTATATTTGAAATGATGGGTGCCAGAAGTTTTGCTGAACCAGACTTTACTGCAAACATTAAATAATTTAAAGACAATTTGAGGAACAGTGTACTCACAAACCAGGAGATTAGAGAGCCTATTAATGTGACTCCCTTTAAAGCAGTTTTCACCTTCAAGTTAACTTCAGTATGTTATAGAATTGCTATGCTGCTTTTCAATTTTATAATGAATTGCCTTCTTTTTCTGACTCTTTCCAACTTTCAAATGGGGTTCACTGACCCCATCTAAAAACAATGCACTCGTGGCGCTTCGATTTCCGAAATTGCCCGGGCGGTGATTCGGGAAATCTAATTGCCATGAGTGCATTGCGCTGGCGTTTTCTCATTCAAGCAGGTGGAAGACAGGAAGAAGGCAGTTCGGGGAAATTGTCGCCCTGCAGAAGAGGCGATTAATCGCCAGGTGTCTACATCTCCACGAATATGCCCGTCTGCCCTTACCCTTAGGCTATAAATATATTTCTACTGTTTATTACTCATCTTTCTATTCAGATCCTTTCCTATTCCCATTCCCATTTCTTATTTAATCAATGCATGGGGTAATTAGAAACCTAGCAAACAAGATTGCTGAAATTGCTAACTGAAGAGCTGCTGAATAAAAAAATCTCAATAACCACAAATGAGATGCAAATTGTCTCAGAATATCACTCTGTACATCATGGTAAAAGTTAATTTAAAGGTGAACAACCCCTTTAAAGGAACAGTTCAGTGTAAAAATAATAACTGGCTTAATAGATAGGCTGTGCAAAATAAAAAATGTTTCTAATATAGTTAGTTCAAAAATTTAATGTATAAAGACTGGAGTGACTGGATGTCTAACATAATAGCCAGATTTCAACTTCCTGCTTTTCAGCTCTCTGAGTTAGTCAGTGACTTGAAGTGTGGCCACAAGGGACAGAACTGTTCAGTGAGTTTGCAATTAATCCTCCGTATTCAAAAGCAAACCATTATGACCCATGTGCCCCCCCCCCTCAAGTGACTGATTGGTTACCGCCTGGTAACCAGTCTGTGGAAACCAAGAGAGCTGAAAAGCAGGAAGTAGTGTTCTGGTTATTATGTTAGACATCCAGTCACTCCAGCCTTTATACATTACATTTTTGCCTAACTAACTATATTGGAAACATTTTTTTTATTTTGCACAGCCCATCTATTTGCCCAGAATTATTTTTATACTGAACAATGCCTTTAAAGGGGTTGTTCACCTTCAAACAACTAGTTGTTATCAGATAGATCACCAGAAATAATGACTTTTTCCAATGACTTTCTATTTTCTATGTGTCACGGTTTTTCTAATATTGAAGTATAAAGTGTCATTTCTCTCCTTCTGAAGCAGCTCTGGGAGAGGGGGTCGCCGATCCTGTAAACTGATCTAAATTGATACATTTAGTTGATACATTTCTTATCTTTGTCCCTGCTGAGCAGAATCTCTGGGTTTCATTACAGGCAGCTGTTAGAATTGATACAATTGTTGCTAATACTCCAGAGATGCTGCTGAGAAATGTATCAACTCAATGTTGCAAAATTGTAACAGTTCAGAATCTGCACCTGGATTACTGAGCTGTCAGACTCAAACACCAGAGACACGAACATTCAACTTTAAACTTAGATTTTGGAAAAAACGTAAAAAATAAATAGTGGAAAGTAATTGGAAAAAGTCATTATTTCTAGGGAACAATCTAAAAACAACTAAATTGAAAAAAGTGTTTGGAAGGTGAACAACCCCTTTAAGATACTAGCCAACTAGTCCTGTCATCTGGCATTATCAACACAGAGTCCTTTGGAATAGGAACACCCAGATGACATCACTCAGGTCTGCCATTATTAATTTGGTCTGGTATATGTACTAATCCATTGCTACAGATTGAATTATCAGTGCAGCCAGTCTAATAACCTACTTACATTCACACAAACACATCTGCTCTACTTTAGTTTAAAGGGTTCCTCTATCCAAAAACTGTTTTTTTGCATAATGAAAGAAAATGTACAGTTTGCTTCTTTGCACGGCTAGAAAGTTAGAAGACATGTGAGTAATGGGTAGCAGTCCTAGCATAGAAGGACCCAGTGAGCTAGAGTAAGTATATTAAGGGACACGTTAATAAATAAGGTGCTTTGTCACTGTTTTTTACATTTTGCACCTTGTTCACCATTTATGAATGAGCCCTAAAGTATTTCAAATACTCTGCAGCTGCTATTAAACTAAAGACACAGATGTTAAGCAATGGCAACTAATATTTATTGCGATATTCCCTGACTTTCTCCTTAGTTTCCATTTTTTTTTCAAGTGGTCGGAACATTCCTCAGCTTTGATAAACAGTCATTATTCTTGAGAATGGGATGGCATCCAAATACTGAGTGCTTGTAAATTCTTTAAGTGAAATTCCATTTATTGTAAATTTGGCTTTTAAACATTGCATTTTTATTTTCTATATGTTCCCTGGCTTTAGATTTAGATTCTTTTGTGTAGACATTTACATTAATTCAGTCAGACACAATTTCACATATTGTGTTGCTTAAGACATTGCACAATTCACTTTTGGGGTCATTTGCTAAGTCTATTTTTTTTCAAAACTTCTCTTTTTAATTCATTTGTATGACGATATAAATATGTTTATCATTACTACTGAACATTGGAGAATATTCTTTCTATTCACAAATGGCTCCCTGCTGTGAAACAACAGGAATCCTAAGTATGTGCAACAATATGGGTTTTTTTTTGTTTTGTTTTTATATAAAACATATAGACCAGACCTTTGGTCAGGTTTGCTTAAAGAGGTGGTTCGTACTTCTAGCATGTTATAGAATAGCCAAATCTAAACAACTTTTAAATTGGTCTTCATTATTTTTTTTTTTTATATATAGTTTTTTAATTATTTGCCTTCTTCTTCTGACTTTCAAATTGGGTTCACTGTCAAAGTCTAAGTTTTTTCAATTCAAATCGAATTTTAGCCTATTCGATGGTCGAAGTACCCAAAAATTACTTTGAAATTTGAAGTTTCGCAAATTCACTTAGACCCTTAGTAAGGTTCGAGTTGTGTTTTCCATGAAAATTCTAGTTTTTTTGGGGTCAAAACGCACTTTTTTTTATACCCCAAAACTGCTTGTCACATAACCCACTAAAACTTGTGCATTATAATAAATAAAGTACCCCTTTGTTGGAAAATATGAGGATATTAGAAGTGCTTGTGCTTTTATATGGTCATGGAACTCATCTGTGACTTACAATATCCTCATATTTTACAGTAAGGGGTATTTTATTCTCTATATAATACACAAATGCTATGAATATCTTGTAAATTATATCCTTTTAAACGGTGAGTTCTGATGTCATTTCTGTCACATGACTCACTGAAATTTGTGTATTATAAAAAATAAAGTACCCCCAGTTGCAAATTATGAGGATATTAGAAGTTACCTCGGAGTTCCACGACCTGTATAAAAACACTCTGCCTTCGGCCTCATGTTTTTATATGGTCATCAAACTCCTCGGTAACTTATAATATCTTTATAATTTACAATTATACAGTACAGTATATCACTATATACTTGGCTGTGTTTATGCAAATTTATTTGGGTTCAAAGCATGCCCTTCATATGGATCTGTATACTTGACAGATGCTTGTTTGGGTTGCTGAAAATGACAGTAATTTTGCATGTTGGTTTGAAAACAAGTCTTTCAGGCAATTAAGGTATTGCCATTACATATTGAATGTGTTCTGGTTTGACATTTGCTAACTTGTAACATGTCCCCGTCTCTGTCCAGAGCTGCTGTCTTGAACTGCCATGTCCTTAGTCTATTGAGTAATGCTTGGGCCTGTTTAATTCTCTATAGTGTGTTCTTCTATCTACACCAAGACTCTCTTCATACACCATTTCCAAGTTTATGCAAAAAGCATTACTTTACTAATTTCTGTTAATTTTGCAAATGCAAAGTCGATGCAATATCAAAGGAGATTTAAAAGTAGCAATGGAGGAATCAGCAGATTTGTAGAATCAAAAACAGGGAACGTTGTGCTTTAAATTTAAAACCATTAAGCAGGGTGCAATGAGGCTGGGACCACGAAAGTCATTCAAAGACAAGAAATCCTCTATTTTCAACCCATTATTAATATATTAAGGACATTGAGACATTTTGCCCTTCCCTTTAAACAAAACAGGGAATGTTTGTTAAAGATATGCTACTACAGGTATGGGACCTGTTATACAGAATGCACAGGGCCTGGGGTTTTCTGGATAAGGGGTCTTTCTGTCATTTAAATTTTCATACCTCAAATCTACTAAAAATCTACTTAATTAAACTCAACAGGATTGTGTTCCCTCCAATAAGGATAATACGTTTTAAGAAACATAGCCATACATGATCCATAGGTTTATTATGTAAATTACTTTGACGGCTGCCAGGGATACAGTTGCCAGTCAGACTAAACTGAAATAAACAATATATGACTACTGTGCTCAGGGAATATTCAATAAAGCACTGCAAGCATATCCTCCTCATTATAACTCACATTTAAAACTTAAAAAAAAAGCTTTTAAAACAAATGTGACCCAGAAATAAATATACAACAAAATCGAAATAAACGAACAGGCTTTAAATTATAGATTTATTGTTATACTGTTACTTGGTGGCAACTGTATTGGCATTTTCAAGAAACTTAATAGCATTACCAGCTTATTTGCATTAACTTAGGCAACACCCAACACAGTGCTCAAGGCCAAAAATTACAGTACGGCTAAAAATACCATTTTTAATGAAAGAGTAGGATTTTAAGACCTACAGCATATTGCCTGCACACAAAAGAGCACATGCAGAATGAAATGTAATACACAGCTGTATCCTCAAAATCCATATGGTGCATATAGAATAGACTACACAAGTAAGTTATTCCAAGCATAGTTTTATATGTTGAACAAATAACAAAACCCTACCATTAAGGTTAACTTCCAAAGCAAACCATGGAAATTTTTAAGCATGAACCTAAATCCACGATGATATAAATTTACAGTATTGAAATTGAACTTGACTGTAGTAAAATGTGGTCTATTGCTCACTGCATTTTGAAACACAAAATACATTTTGTAAATGAAAAGATTCATGCATTGTATTTTTAGTTCAAGAGCAGTCCTGATGGCTTCAATTGGGTTACTTAGAAACTTAGAAAAGTGTGTCATCTACATACATTGCAACCTTTCTGTAAATCCCTTTAATTATAGGCCAAAAACCATCAGGTTCTCATTAAGGAGCATTGGCAATGTTCCATAGCCAGCGCAAACAGGAGCAGCGAGAGGGGACATTCCTGCCGAGTGCCATGAGAGAGTTCAAAGGGCTTAGAAATATTTTGATTTGTTTTAACTCAAGCCCTAGGTTGGTAGTATACGGCATCGATCCACTTCTTAAAGTTCTCTCCAAGTCCCATTATATCTAGTACTGCTCTGGGAAAGTGCCATTCCACAGAATCAAAGCCCTTTTCATTATTTAGCGTGATCACATTTCCTGAATTATTGTGTTTTATTGAGAGATTAGAAAAGTCTACATAGATTTATATCCATGGAGGAGATAAACCCTGTTTAGGGTTGGATATACAAATTAAGACGCTGGGCTAGAATTTTTGCATCTACATTTATTAGAGAGATGGGACGGTATGAAGAGCAATTGGTAGGGCCTTCCCCAGTTTTAGGATTAAAGTTATTAGTGTTTCTCTGATGGACTCAGGCAGGCTGCCTCCATCTAATACACCATGGTACAGTTTGGTTAGCAAAGGAGTAATATGTTTGATATGTTTTACATACCAATTGGTATGTAAATCAATCCAGGCCGGGATTTTAGCCATGCTGGGAAGGAAGCTATAGCTTCTGCTAATTCTCAATCAGTAATTGGAGTGTTTAGAGAGGTCCGGTCCTCCAAGCGCAACCTAGAAATGGAAGCAACATATTCGCAAATCTGTTCTGCTGTACATGCAGTTGATGTTTTATAAAGTTCAGTATAGTATTCGGTAAATACCTTGTTTATATCCAGGGGAAGTGAGACCAGATTGCCCTGACCATCTGATATGACTGGTATAGAGGTAAATGGGGAAAGATCCAGAGATAACAATACAAGTAATTTACCATTTTTATCACGATATTTGCTGTTTGGTATACGAGCTGCTTATTTACTTACTTTATGTTTACAGGGAATTAACAAAGTCTGATTCATCCTCCAGAGCCTTATTTTCTAAATCATGAATCTCTTGTTTATGTGTTTGTTTAGTGAAATCTTAAAAAGCAGGTTTTAAGAGTGTGCCATTCCACCTGAGGAGAAACAGAGCCTGCATTCCATTCCACCTGAGGAGAAACAGAGCCTGCATTAATGTTTGTATGAGATTCAAGTTGTGCCTCAATTGGTTCACATTTAAAGGGGTATATTTATCAAAGAGTGAAGAGATCCCACAGTCCTCTAGAGTGAAATTCCGCCACTCTCCATTAATTTCTATGGGATTTTTAAAATAGTATTTATCAATGGGTGAAAGTAAAAGTTCATCCTTTGATAAATACGCCTTTCAAAATCCCATACAAATGAATGGAGAGTGGTGGAATTTCACTCTTGTAAGCTGTGGCGATCTCTAACTTCACTCTTTGATAAATATACCCCATAGAGTCTAGATTAATCCAGAAGCTGCTAAGTCTCCAGGTGGACTCAGATGGGGCTGTATTGGTCATTAGGAATACTAGTAGTGAAGAATGGTCTGATGGATGGATGCCTCTGGGCAGTATATTTGTTGATACTAGACTTTTTGTTATCTCAGGTGACCCTAGTCCCAGGTCTATTCTGGACAAAGCATTGTGTGATGCTGAATAACAATTAAAGGGTTTTTCCTCTGGTGGTCACTTAGATGAAAAATGGAAGTTTAAGCAGCTAGTGGTGTAGCTCTATTAGTTTGGGGAGGCAGTCTGTCCCGCTCTTCTGAAATCACTGTGTTAAAATCACCCATGAGTACAAGTGGTACTAGCCACTCATTCCATAATATGGGTTAACAGATCTCCCTTAAATGGTGTGGGGGGGCATATTTATTAATTAACATATATGGTTTTACAAAATAGCAAACAATACATAATAATATACATTACCTGCCTTATCTATCAGTAACTAGTCTATGCAAAGTAAAGAAACAAGATTTTGATATCAATATGGAAACACCTTTAGTGTAGCTAGAGTAACTAGAATGATAAGTTGCTGCTTTTATGTGATTTTAAAGAGAGCGTTTTTACTGGTAGTTTTTAAAAACACGAAAAACACTAAAATGAGAATGTCGATAAATGGGCCTCCATGTGTTCATTTAAGGAACCAGTTGTAATCTTTTCTGGTAATGGTGCCAACACAGCTTACTCTGGAACAGTGGTTGCCTTAAAGCAGCCAACAAAATCTATGACAGGCTATGAGTAACATTAATAATAACTACATAAATAGTAATAACAATTTAAGAGTTTTGCAGCCAATGACATGTTTTTACAGGTTTTTACAGAGCCATACGACTTCATACATCAAGGCTTTAACAGACCAGAATATCAACGTATCTGTGCTCCACTGCAAGTGAAGTTAATTATAATTTGGTAATTATGTCCAAGTCATCTGACCTTAATAAAAGATAAACTTTAATAATTTGGTTGTCATTGTTATATAGATGCCTCTGTCTATTACAAGGCTTTATATGTGAACCATGAAAATATAATAATGTATGAACATCAGAACTGAAGACATCAAAGAATTATGGAAACATGAAAACAACATTTTTGTAGATTCCCTTTTTATTGATTTTATATACAGGTGTAGGGCCTGGGGTTTTCCGGATAAGGGATCTTTCCATTATTTGGATCTTCATACATTAATTCTACTATATTACAGGAAATGACCTGACTTGGCTTGTTTTGACTCCAATAAGGATTAAGTATGTCTTATTTTGAAACAAGTACAAGGTACTGTTTTATTATTACAGAGACAAAGGAAATGATTATTAAAAATGGGTATTATTTGGATAAAATAGAGTCTATGGGAGACAGGCTTCACATAATTTGGGGCTCAGATGATGGGTTTCCGGATCACATACCTGTAATATTAACAGTAAACTAAAACCAAAAATGCAAATACTGTACAAACGTACAGTGTATTTTGGGTAATTCTCAGATGTGATATTTATGTTTATACAGTTCCAAGTGGCTATTGACTAGTGACTTCCTTCTGCTGAGAGAAGGAGTCAGCCTCGCACTGGAGGGTCTGAGGCCCACTGGGGCTTCCATCACAGGGCCCCCCTCCAGCCAAAATCCCCCTCCAGGCCCCCTGTGCTTACCTGTCCTATAGTTGAGGCCACAATCAGGGCCTGGGGGGGGAGATCAGGGGGCAGGGCGGGCACGTGCAGACAGGTGCGGGTCTGGGTCGGCATGGCCAATTGAATTTTTACCCTGTGTCCTGCCAGCCCAGGCCGGCCCTGGAAGGATATAATGGACATATCCAGTACATTGCAATAGTTTTTTTAGCTTAGAATAGTAGCAGCCTCATTAGTCTCTTTTTGTTTGTAGTCACCAGGACATCCACCAAGAGCAATAGACAAATCTTTTTTTGGACCATTCCCACATCCAGTATTCCAGTTGTAACCATATTAAAAAACTTTAAAGGAGTAATCAGGAGTCTGGTTAGTCATTTGAAATGTATTACTCTTTCTCTAGCACCAAGGATATACAGTTACTACTTTCCAGTCATCATCCATTCTTTTAAGCATAAATCTTACTTAGTAAAATAGACTTTAAGTAGCTATGAATACCAGGAGAAATGAACTACGGTTTCTTTTTTATCTATATATTGTAAATTTTATTTGTGACTGCTTTATTCATATCTCTCTTCCAGCTTGAATAGAGTTTATAAAGAGTGTCTGCTCTAGGTTACAAGTTCAATAGCTTAGAAAAAAAAAAAACAATTGTGTGAACTCTGAAAATGTTTAGTCATCTGTGCGATTAATAAAATAAATATTTGGCGGGTTTGTGGGGAAATGATTTCAAAATGCTGTAAACCGTTAATAGAGTGAGATCTTCAAACAGGTGTACTCATTTAAGCTTCAAACAGTCAAGGAAATTTGGCAGTTTCTAGCCCGTTTGCTAAATGCAAATGGTATTTTCCTAATTCGTAAGCACAGCATTAGAACCTCGTATAATGTTCCTCGGGATAAAGTATACATAATTGCAGCCCAAGATGGAAACGTATTGGTGATCTATTGTCAGTAAGTTAAGAAAAAGCCAATTTAGCTAATTTGTTTGAAACTGAACCATGCCATTTACTATTGGTGATCTTGATAGTCCAATAATACACGGCAAGGGTTCTTACCTTTAATACCTTGAGGGGGATCTTTCATCTTTCCACCACGCAATTTAAAAACTATAAAAAGTTGCTTAGAATTTGCCATTCTATCACATACTAAAAGTTAACTTAAAGGTTAACCACCCCTTTAAAATGTCCAGAGTTGCTCTTTGATCTCCTGCACTGAGGCCAGAAAAAGATACAAAGTTTCTGAAACTTAATTAAATAAGAGGCTTTTGGCAGAGAGCCCAGAATACTCAGCACCTGTACTTCGATACAATTATAACTAATAAGACTTGCAACTTAAAGGGAATTTTCACCTTTATTACTTTATAAATACTCTAATGTGTTTAAACTTTCCATAACCTGCTATAACCTGGGCAAAACATGGGTGTGGTCAAAATTTCTGCTGTGCTGTGCATGCCAGATCTTTTTGTCCCTCTTTACATTTTTCAAATATTGGGAGGTATGCCATCACAGGGGGTGGCAGTAAGAACACCAGTGTGTACGAGACCTTGAAAGAACTGTTCAGTGTAAAAATGAAGCTGGGTAACTTTGCAAAATAATAAAAAAAATGTTTCTAATGTTGTTGTTGCTAAAGGTGATCTATAAAATCTGGAGTGACGGGATATCTAACATAATAGCCACATTCAATTATAAAAAGAGTTGGGGAGCAACACAAGCATGTAAAAAGTTCCTAGGGGTGCAAAATAAGTGCTGTGATTGGCTATTTGGTAGCCCTTATGTGGACTGGCACCATACAGGAAACTCTGTTTGGCAGTACATTTGTTTTTTATGCAAATAAAAATGCCTCTAAGCCTGGAATTCAAAAATAAGCACCCGATTTGAGGCCACTGGGAGCAACATCCAAGGGTTGGTGGGCAACATGGTGCTCATGAGCTACTGGTTGTGTATCACTGTATCTCTTTTACCTGTTAGTGGTCAGCAACTTGATGGGAGGGCCAAATGGGACATAACTGTTCAGTAACTTTGCTTCTGAATCCGACCTACATGCTAAGGATCAGAAGCAACCTAGCTGAACAGTTATGTCCCATGCAGCCCCCCTTCAAGTTGCTGACTTAGAGGTTCGAGAGCTGCACAGGAGGAAGTTGGGTTCTGACTATTACTTAAGCCATCCACTCACTCCAGCATTTATAGATTACATTTTTGGCATTGAAAAATTGTATCATGCCCAGCCGATCCATTTACCCAGTTTAATTTTTACATTCTACTGTTCCTTTAATATTTTGGCACTCGAAGAACAAGAATAGATTAAGTTAAATGGTACCTAAAGTATAAAGGTATACTGTATCTTCTTTCACTGCAGTTTTCCTGCTGATACTTCTCTATCCTGCATATGAAAATCTAAAGCTGCCATGGAACTATGGCGTGTCATTCTTCCCCTGTCTTACAATTCTTTACATCAAGGAGAACCATTAACTTACTAGGAGTTGTTACATATTTTTGCTTCAAGAGACAACTGTTATGATATCAGGTCATTGCAGATGTACATGAGACCCTTTAAGCACTTTTAAAAAAGTGATAATATTGCTCTAGCACAATACTAATGTGTGGGCTGTGTCGGCAGGGTATGTGTGTCTTCAATATAAATGTCTCAGCAGCTATTGAATTTAGTTACCAATGATCAGTACACTGTTTGGGGAATGAGAATCACCTCTATGTGAGACAGCCAGCCAAGTAAAACATAAGTCACTTTGTCCTTGCGTGCCCCTTTCTTTGCTTCGCATTAGGTTAGAACTGGAATTCAGAACAGCCCAAGATTACCAGATGGTCTCATATGCAGAGAAACGTATAAAAATCCAGTTACAGTAAGGAGAATCTATCACCTCTCCAAGTCTTTCACCATCTATGCCAATAGTAATGGTAAAGGACAAACTGGTAATTTGATTGGTAGAAGTGAACCTATTGATATTTTTTTACCAAAAGGTAACTATCATTATTACTGTTTGGAAAAAAATAATCTGCCTCTATGACTCTCTGAGGAAGTTTACAAATGCCCCAGCCCACAACAAATTGGATGTGCATTAACCACTGTGCTAAATCCTTTGATATGGAGGCACATGCAGCCTGGAGGCCCTTTTCTAGGGGCAATTGCAACAAAACAAATGCCCAAGATGAATGCTAGAGCACTAATAGGTGCAGAACACAGGCCACACTGTGTTTATCTGGAAAGCACAGGTCATTGGGCTTTATTATTAAGGCCTCACCATTGTAAATGAGCCTTTATGGATCTGAATTGTTTTCACAGTGGTTGCATAGAAGTTTAGATGCACTTCTTGAATCAACATGCAGTCTAGTGGCAGTGCAGAGAATCAGGGGCGTAACTACAGAGGAAGCAGACCCTGCGGCTGCAGGGGGGCCCAGGAGGTACAGGGGGCCCCATGAGGCTCTCATTGATGAGCAATTTGAATATATATTGGTAAAACAGGACAAATACTGGATATGTTGGGGGCCCTAAAATTAATTTGCTGCGGGGCCCAGCATCATCTAGTTACGCCACTGCAGAGAATCATATCTGAATTACAGGAAAGTCTGTTGCCGTGTACATAGAATACAATACAGATTCTTCTATTGCCATAAAAGAGGAAAATATTAACATTATTGCAGCCCAGATGATTGATTACATTTGATTCTTTTAGAACAGAACATGTTATTAATTATATATGATTCTTTCTGAGTAGAACATACAGTTAATGGTAGGAAAATGCAGAATTTCTGATCGGAGTTTACATTTCACACTGAAGGGGGGACTTTGCAACACTTCGTTGAACTTTCTGGCAATAAAACTGAGAAGCGACTATTTTCTGAGCTCCATTGTAACTAAACAAGGCAGACTGGTTAGTCAGTGCTCGCTTTTGAGCCCAGAACTAATTCATTGTTCATCTGTTTCCTATTAGCTTCATTGCAGTAGCAGTATGAAATGCAACACAGCCATCTCTTGCTATGAACACTGACATTACACTAAAGCTGCCAAAGTAAACAAAGAGCAACTTAGATGGTTTAACTATTTTAATGCCAAATCAAACCCCCAGTTTTGGAAAGCAGCTTAATGGAAACTTTGTGGAACATAATAATCTGGGCATTTGAACTTCCTAGAGGTTTTGTTGTTGCTGCTCTTTCACTTTTTTTTTTTTATAGCCATAGCCAGAACTTTTCATGTGAGCTAAGAGACAATATCCTATATGCCAGGCCAAGTGGGACCTTGTTTCAAAGAATAAGGAAAGAAACACAGAAAATGACAAGATGTGCAGAAACTGATACATTTCCGTTAGAAAAGTGTGCTTTATATCTGCCATCACCATTACTTGGAATCCGCGACTGAGGCAATTTGTTACTACATAAATCTGTATTCTTGGGCAAAGAAATCTGTTATGTATTCCTGCTCTTTTCTATAATTCCTTATGAAATTCTTTTATGGAAAAAAACATTCTACTAATTTATTGTGTCACAATTATTCCAGCATTGCACCAACTAATCCCATGACCATGCCAAACACTTCTGTGATAGTTGTCAGTTTTAGTATGATGTAGAAAATGATTTTCTGAGACAATTTGTAAATGGTTTTCATTGTTTATTTGCGGTTTTTGAGTTATTTAACTTTTTATTCAACAGCTCTTCAGTTTTCAGTTTCAGCAATCTGGTTGTTAGGGTCCAAATTACCCTTAACAGATGCATAGGAAAGAATTTGATAAAACTATGCACACAACATTGTTCAAAACAACATTTGTTAAAGGTCATGATGATTAAGGTTACCAAGGTACTACTTACTGTGTGCAGTTTGGTTGATTGAGAGGGGTAATTCCTAAGACAGGTATGCACTATGGAGGCATAACCCATTGCAACACAGAGCGGCACATTTATTAAGGTTCAAGTTGTGTTTTTCATAAAAAATTTGAGTTTTCGTTGTGTTCTTGGTCAAAAATAGATTTTTCGAGTTAAATAAAAACTAAAATGTTTCGAGATTTATTTAAAAATCTCAAATTGTTCAAGTTTTATTATACCCTGACCCTGGAAATAGCTAGAATCTTAAAATACATCATCTAAAACCAGTTGAGGTAATGCAAGAGTCAATGGCAGAGGTCCTTCATGATGTTTGAGTAAAGGAAACCGTTACTCAACATGCTTGGCTCCAAGATGGCATCCAAGATTGCGGCGCCCTGCTCCTTCACGTGGATCCTGCAGGTCGCAGCACTGTGACGCCAGCATCTTCTCGCCTGCCGATTAGTCGCCAGTGTCGGAATGGGCGCCGGCATCAAAACGGGCATCAGAACGTCCACGTCAGCGTCATGACGCCATCACGTCAAGCTTTTGGCGCCAAAACAGGCCTATTTAAAGGAGCTTGAACAATGCAACATTGCCCAAGTATAGGTTTCACTTTGTGAATTCCTGGGTGTGACTCTAGTATTGTTATATTGATTCCTGTGTACTGACCTTTGCCTGAATTAAATTCAAATTCTAAAATCCTTTGATAAGTATCCCCCATAACGTCTTTGTCCTACTGCCAACTGACTGGTCAAAACTTAGATTTGCTTTCTGAATTCTTTCCTGCAGTGTTGTGGGTGGGTACTAAATAGTGATGGGCGAATAAATTTGCCTGTCACAAATTCGCAACAAATTTCCACATTTCACTGCTGGTGACTAAATTTGCGAATCTCCAGTGAAAATTTGTCTGCGTCAAGAAATTTTGGACACGCATCGGAAAAGTTGATTGCATCAAAATCGCCATGCATCAACACTATTCGGACGCCCATTGACTGTAATGACAAAATTGATACAAGTGACTTTTCACACGTACGTCCAAAGTTGGACGCGGGCGTCCATTTTGATTTTCACTATTTTTTAGCAAATTTTTCCCCGTTTCATAAATTTTTCGGAGAATCGAAACGGAAGAAATTCGCCCATCACTGGTACTAAATCATAAAGCTATCATTTGCTTAGCCTAACATTAAATAATAATAACAATAACAAGGGCCTGTGCGCAAATGAATGGAAAAACCAAATTGCTCAGCAACAATAACCTTGATTCTCTGGGGCTTTTATATCATTGCAGTAATGCACCTCTGCTAGAAATATTAGAAAGTAAATGCACTTTCAAATCCAGTTATACAAAGATCTTATAACCAAATGCAGCATGTATAAACATACAGTATGAATCACGGTTAGCATAGTTTTCCCAGCTGTTCTATTCTGTAGCACAGGGAAGAAGCCTTGACTTGGGGTCCCTGGGTACAGAGGGTGCTCCTGTGTTCTGTATTCTGAGAAAGCCTTCCTGGATTAAAGAAGCTGACAGTACCTTAATGAAGGTTAGTACCTTAATGAAGGTTCAAGTGACCAGTGACCCTCAACTGGATATACAGAATCAATATTCAACAGCATGAATAAAATATCCATGCACTGGGTGCTGCTCCAGAAACATTGCATTCCCAAAGGATTTTTTTCTGTTGATTAGTCCCACAGTTTACATTAACTCCTTGACTATTCTGAGCTCATACTATATATATATATACAAAAAAGCACCTGCCTTGTAAATTGTAAATAATCAGACAGTTATAAATCAGGTCTGTTGGATGGACAAATGTCTGTATGTTTGTCTGTGTGACAAAACCCAGGGAGTAAATTGTCTGTATTTTTTTTTTTAGTGCTCAGTATGTCACAAATACAGCTATTCCCATTGACGATATTAGGAATGGACAAGTGGTTAAGCCTAAACACCATCAAAACACAAATCCCGCATTCAAAATACCTTTTTGAATAACATCCTTTGATTTATCAATAAAAAAAAAAATATTGAGTGCTAAGAATTAAAAATATGTACACTCCAGTATAATTATAACTATTAAACTTGAATAAAACATATAAAGATTCAAATACACCGATACCAGTGTGAAACCTGCGACAACTAAAAAGGAGGCTTATTACAGATTGTAACCTTACAGGTCAGTCTTACTGCATTTCAAAATGATTTTGAGTTGCAAGTATGTGAAGGTGAACATCTATATCCGTGCACCCCTCTGCAGAAAGTTTATAACGTGTGCTGGAGGACTGCCACAATTCAATCTTACTGCATCCAGGGTCTGACTGAGGGCCCCGGGGCCCACTGAGGCTGCTGCCTTAGGGCCCCCTATGCCTCCCGCCCTTGACGCAAAACCCCCTACAGCCCCCCACACGTACATGTACCTATCCTGGGCAGGGGAAGGAGATTTGGGCAGCGATGACTGCATTCCAAAATGTCAACTTTTTAGTATTTCTATTTCATTTTGCATTTCTAAATAGTTTTATTTAATTAAAAAAAAGTTGTTTATAAAATAATCCATTAATTTAACACACCACTGGCTTGGTAACGTTTGTTATCTCGATTACCCTGATAATATCCTGGATATTAATCTTTTCTCTTTCATGTTACGCTATGCCAGGTTGAACAGTGAGTTTCACATCATAGCTAGAACATCTAACTTTCTCATAAAATATACTTGTACTTGTCTGATCATTTACTTTCAGTTACTTAATAACTGAATGGAAGTAACAGACGATAGGCAGGGAAAGTGAATGCATTATTTACTTGAAGTAACTGTACAATTTCCCCCCCCCTTAGAAATTTATTATTAGTTTCAATTTGTAAATAGATTTTTTTGTTACCAGAAATAATTCAGAAAAGCAAAAAGCAGGCATTATATTGTTAATAATTAATAATTTGATTTTAGCAACAACCTTCTGAACTAAAAAATAGTGATATAGAAGAGATTCCAGTTTTAAAGGGGTGATATAAAATCATGAAGGATTGGATAATGAAGGAATAATGTATGTTCCCTGGATTCATATACAAATACTACATTGACTTATACCACATCATACATTCCCTGTCCTGTCTGCTCTTAGGTCTGGTTCAGGTGTAAGTTCCCACATAATTATACAAGGTTTCTTATGGAGCTTTTTAAAAGATTCCCCAGATGAGTGAGGGCATTAAAATGATGTGAATTCCACAAGTAAAAGCATTTTAGTTAATTTAAAGAATTCAAACCAACATCAGTATTCTCCAAGAAATGCACTTCTTAATAAACCCACACTACCTTCCAATATCAACTTATTACAGCTCATTACATGTGGCCCCACTAATTGCATAGTGATAATTTAGGAATGCAAAGAAATATCTAATTTGGGTGAAAATCACCATGCTTTTATAACCACAATAAAGTGTCTTTCCCAGAATTCTACCATATTATCATCCTCTCACTTAGTAGTGTCTGCTGCAACATAATGCACCAACATGAGTGCAAAAGAGTGTGTAACACATGCAAGTTGCAGCAAACAGTTTACAGGGTTTCCCGGAAAATGGGCCTTTTTGTAATTTGGATCTCTATACTGTAATCTGTTAAAAATCATTTAAACGTTAATTAAATCCAATGGTTTTGCCACCAATAAGCATTAATCAAATCTTTGTTGGAATCAAGATACTGTTATATTATTACAGAGGAAAAAGGAAATCCTTTATAAAGATTTTAATTATTTGATTAAAATGGAGTCTGTAGGAAATGGCCTTCTCATAATTCATAGCTTTCTGGATAGCGGGGTTCCAGATAAAGCATCCCATGTATGTGTATGGCATTGCCAGTGGAGCATAGCATATAAGTCCAGTTCACTTGGCACAAGTCAATTGCTGCTAAGGGCATAAGCTGCTAAGGTAACTGAATTCCAGGGTTCTCTTATGTGTGCAATTTGGTGCAACAGACTGGACTGCAATTTGTATAGAAACAAAAGAAATACTTTCTTTAATGAAAAAGTAACATATCTCCAATATACTTTGATTAAAAAATGTGTACCGTTTTTATAAGAAACCTGACTGTATGCAGTGAAATTCCCCCCTTCATTTATTGCTGTGAATAGGAATTGTCAGATAGTCCCTAACTGCTGAGCAGGGAAACAATCATACTTATGAACAGCAGGGGGAGCCCCTGCCTTACTTCCCAGCCATGCAGAATTCAAGCTTTGTTTTTGATGATTCCTAAGCAGCCCAGACCACACTGAGCATGTGCACAGTCTTGGTCTTGCAAAGATGTTTAACAAAGTTACAAGATGGTGACCCCCTGTAGCCAACTTTGAAAGCATAAATAATTTGTTTGATTAGGCTTGTGGTGCAGTAAGTTCATGTTTATATTTAGTATACAAAATACAGCATTTCTAGCCTTATTATATTTTAGACTTTACATGCCCTTTAAGTTTGTAAATGAGTCCTGTCTGTGCTTCTTTCAGAAAGAGGTCTTTACCATGTGTACTCCAGAATCAGAGTCAATGCAGATTGTTGCTTCTAACTGGTGAATCCTGGTGGCACTGCTATGCTACTATGACCCTTGTATTGGTAAAATCCCATTCTCTTATAAATTCCTGTATCTGGCTACATCAAACAGCAATGGAAATATAATCATTGTAGGAAACTCAAATCTCTGTTTTGAACCCAGTATTAATAAATATTCAACATCTTGCACACATCCCCCTGTGTGTCCTGATTGGGTTGGCAATTGTTATCCCAGCTTGCAATTATGAATGCCTGGAACTGGAGGAAACATCGTGCCTTTTCAAAAGATAGATTTCACATTTATTTGATACTCCCACAATACATATACAGGTATGGGTCCTGTTATCCAGAATTCTCGGGACCTGAGGTTTTCCAGATAATGGATCTTTCCGTAATTTGGCTCTTCATACCTTAAGCTTACTAGAAAATCATGTAAACATTAAATAAACCCAATAGGCTGGTTTTGCTTCCAATATGGATTAAGTATATCTTAGTTGGGATCAAGTACAAGCTACTGGTTTATTATCACAGAGAAAAGGGAAACTGTTTTTAAATGTTTGGCTATTGTAATGGAGTCTATGGGAGATGGTCTTTCCGTAATTCTGAGTTTTCTGGATAACAGGTTTCCGGATAACGGGTCTCATACCTTTACTCGAATTAATCACCTATGGATTGCAGTGACACTAAATCCTGAGACAACCTCATTTGTGATCTTGAGCATAGTTTGGCCTCACTATTTTCCAGCTTCCCTTTGAGTAATAGATTTAGTAGTTGATTTTCTATGGAGGTTTTCGTTTGACAAGGTCATAAGATACAGTTAAGGTCATTTAGTTACTGCACTGCAGTCAGCTGTGCTAAAAATCCCAATCAGGTACTTGCACCAAAATGCACTCCTTGCATTTTTGTATAATTCTGATTGTAGTGGTTTTAGACATTCCACAAAAAAACACAAAAAATTATTTTTGTCAAAAAAACCACAAAAGCCAAGTAATTTATTAAAACAGCCTAATATTAAAACGTGGAACTAATCCAAATATTAGTACAAAAACCTTGAAATCCTCGAAAAACTTGAATTAATTAAATATTTTACAATTGGAAAAGGACAAAAAAAATTAGATGGCAAAGTTTTGTATTAGGCCCATTCGAACAAACTTTTTGTTTACTTGCATACCACAGGGTTTCCTCACACGGGGTTTGCTTTATTATTGACATCTTGTACATTAAGCTGCTAAAAATGCCCTCCCCTTTAAAGGAGAAGGAAACCCTAAAAATGAATAGGACTAAAAATGCCATGTTTTATAAACTTAACTTATTGCACCAGCTAAAAGTTTCAGCTTCTCAATTGCAGTAATGGTCTAGGACTTGAAACTTGTCACAATGGGTCACCATCTTGGAAAGTATCTGTGACACTCACATGCTCAGTGGACTCTAAGCAGCTGTTGAGAAGCTAAGCTTAGGGGTCATCACTAATTATCCAGCAGAAAATGAGGTTGGCCTGTCATACAAGCTGATGCTACAGGGCTGATTATTAAATTCTGATGCTAGTTGCACTAGTTTATATGCTGCCATGTAGTAATTATCCATATTAATCACTAATCAGCCTTATACTGTGACATTTATATTCTATGTGTACTGTAAATTCTGAGTGGGTCCCTAAGCTCAGTAAGTGACAGCAGCACAGAGCATGTGCAGTGAATCTGCAGAAAAGAAGATGGGGAGCTACTGGGGCATCTTTGGAGACACAGATCTTTACTGCTACAAGACTGGGGTTGGTACAGAAGCCCAAAACATAATGTACAACATTTCTAGCTTACTTCTTTAGTTTAACTTTCCTTGTCATTTAAACAAAACAAGGGTTGTTTGTTTGCAGTATATTCAAGCTGACCAACTACTGTACTTTAGTCATCCCCAGGGATTGTGAAACATTATAGTCTTTAGTTAAATGTCCGTTCTTTTGCTCCATGAATTGCACTTTAGAAAATGGTCCTTTGTACCATTTTATTCCATCTAGAATGTCTTTATTACACAGAACAACTGTCAATCTTTTCCTTGTAAGTTAGAGGTTTCTCTCTTAATTATTGTCTTTGTCCTTCTCCAAACTTTTTCCAGTTCATATGTGTTTATTTTAGTACATGGGCTGCCAAAATTGTACCCTTTCGTAAGGTCTGATTTAGTCAATGATTTATACCAAGCCAGAATAATGTTTGCATCTCCTGAATATCCTTATGAATTAACCATTGCACACTCAGCCTAGTGCATTGTACTTTTCTACATTTAGAAGGTGAGTTATCAGTTTTCAAGACTGCATTTTTTAAAAAACGCCCGATTTTCAGGAGGGCTGTCCGGGTGAAAACTGCCTGTCCAGATTTCCAAATAAGGAAATCCGGACAGGGCTTTAAAGTGGATGGTGCAGTGATCAGGCAATTGTCAATCGCCACATCATTGGACCCACCCCAACATCATTGGACCAGCCCCCAACGTCATCTGACCCATCCCCGACGGACATCATCGGGCCTGTCCCTCAAACCGCTCGGCAAAAGGTGGCAACCCTATCTCAAATAATGATAGATTTTTCAATAATACACTTTAATACAATAGATTAAACAAAATTAACATTAATCAACATTTCTAGCCGAGATAAGAGCAAAACTGGCAGAATAACCCTTCCAAAACGTTACTTTCCAGCTTTGCTTCAGAGCTAGACCTTCTTTTGCCACTCTGTATTCTGTATTATATTCATGGTTTAACTAGGAACAAAAGAGAAATCAGACTATTGTAGGGGACTGGTACTTTAGCTTCCTCTTTTTGGTATCCTAAGGTTTGACATCGAAGTGGGCCTCAGTATAAGTTTAGACAGCTAAGGGATCCCTTAGCCATAGAAGGGAAGTAAGGCCTTTTTCCTGGGTCAAAGGACCTGTACAGTTCTCTACTTTGTGCACTAGGTGGGAGCATTTATATATGAGCACACATGCTCAGGATCCATTATGCGAGTCCTTACATGAGCAGGCAGGAAGGGTCTGATAGAACATAGACAAGTCAGGTCTAGTAAGTGGTAGGCTATACCTTTTAATAGGTCACTATAGGAGTGTCGGACATATTAGGGCTATTTAGCCAAACAGCCTGATGCTCACTGAGGAGTATTAGTGAAATTGTGTTCCCAGGTGCCCTACTGCCCAGAAGTAGACAGCTAAGTGTACGGACTCAGGGACTATGAAGGTATCTCTAGGTTCCACTTAGGATAAGGCCTAGAAGCTGGGAGTGCCTTTTACATGCTGCTGGTTCTCATTGCTCACCCTGCTGGGATATACACTGACCGATGTTAATAGTTGGTATATTCTGTTATCCTGCATCATTTTGTGGCATCCATTTACTGTGTACTATCCAATAATTGTTTAAAAGCACCCTGCCTCCAGTACACACAAGGACTCACACCTGGGAAAAGAGAATCTCAACCAGGGCAACTGTCAGTTAGCAAATGGTTTTGTGAATCCTGGGTAGTCCCATTTTATTATAGCCTTACACAATGATTGAGTTTTATCTCAATAAAAATCTGTAAAGAAGCATATATAAAAGGTAAAATAAAATGTGCTGCAGTAGCTTTCCCTTCTAAACCATGCATTTTCTCTGCAACCTGTTTGCCTTGTATTAATCCCATGATATAAAGAAAACACTATACTGTACATGGTTGTAATCAAATGAAATTGTTTCTAAAAGTATTTTCTCTGTTTATGTACAGTGTCGCAAATGACAGGCTGTATCTTAAATAATGTAGGAAAGCTGTTAGGGGGAAAGCTGTTAGAGGCTGTTGGATCCTGGGTTACATGAGGATATCTTACAGATGTCACAACTGTGCGGTGGAGCTTGTAAAATAACATCAAGTGTGATTATGTTGAGCTTCAAATTCACTTGTGCAAACTGACTTTATTATTTCCTTTAGTAAAGTGTTGTTACTCTGCAATGTTTATGGGCAAATAATTATGAGATGAATATTAAAAATATGAGTTTTCTCATCTGGAAAACTATTATCCATAAATCTCTGAATTACAGGAAGACCATAGACTCTATTTTAACCAAATAGTTTTAATAGTTTAAAAATGATTTCCTTTTCCTCTGTAATAAGTAAACAATGCCTTTGTACAGTACATGATCCCAACTAAGATATAATTAATCCATACTGGAGGCAAAACAATTCTGTTGGATTTAATGTGTAAATGTTTTTTAGTAGAGCTGGTTAGAATGATCCAGTGTCCAAATCAACTTTTCTAGCCTTAAAGGGATACTGTCATGGGAAAAAACATTTTTTTCAAAATGAATCAGTTACCGTATATACTCGAGTATAAGCCGACCCGAGTATAAGCCGAGGTACCTAATTTTACCTACGAAAACTGGGAAAACTGATTGACTTGAGTATAAGCCTAGACACAACTACAGCCCTGTCTCCCAGCAGCGCACATTCAATCAAAGCGACCCCCCAGCGATCAACCGGACTTCTTTGCAAAGTTGATGGAGACAGAGAATTGCCAAACGGATTACTGTGTGCATTGTCCCACTGTCCCACTACCATGTGCAGAGGGTGCTGTGTGATATTTCCATCACTGTTAATCTTTCGTATAACCAACAGACGGCGCTGTGTGATATTGCAGTCACTGTTATTCTTTCATATAACCAACAGAGGGCGCACTGTTATTCTTTCATATAACCAACAGAGGGTGCTGTGTGATATTGCAGTCACTGTTATTCTTTCATATAACCAACAGATGGCGCTGTGTGATATTGCAATCACTGTTATTCTTTCATATAACCAACAGAGGGCGCACTGTTATTCTTTCATATAACCAACAGAGGGCGCTGTGTGATATTGCAGTCTCTCCCCAGGCGAACTGTTGGTATAGGAATGATTAAAAGTGACTGCAATCTCAGCTACTGCCCACTGACTTTAGTATAAGCCGAGGTAGACTTTTTCAGCACATTTTGGATGCTGAAAAACTCGGCTTATATTCGAGTATATACAGTAATAGTGCTGCTCCAGCAGAATTCTGCACTGAAATCCATTTCTCAAAAGAGCAAATAGATTTTTTATATATTCAATTTTGAAATCTGACATGGGGCTAGACATATTGTCAATTTCCCAGCTGCCCCAAGTCAGGTGACTTGTGTTCTGATAAACTTCAATCACTCTTTACTGCTGTACTGCAAGTTGGAGTGATATCACCCCCCTCCCTTTTCCCCCCCAGCAGCCAAACAAAAGAACAATGGGAAGGTAACCAGATAGCAGCTAACTAACACAAGATAACAGCTGCCTGGTAGATCTAAGAACAACACTCAATAGTAAAAACCCATGTCTCACTGAGACACATTAAGTTACATTGAGAAAGAAAAACAGCAGCCTTCCAGAAAGCATTTCTCTCCTAAAGTGCAGGCACAAGTCACATGACCAGGGGCAGCTGGGAAATTGACAAAATGTCTTGCCCCATGTCAAATTTCAAAATTGAATATAAAAAAATCTGTTTGCTCTTTTGAGAAATGGATTTCAGTGCAGAATTCTGCTGGAGTAGCACTATTAACTGATGCGTTTTGAAAAAAACATGTTTTCTGATGACAGGATCCCTTTAATAACATCAGGTACAAAGTACTGTTAAGTTAATAGGGAAAAGAAGCAAAACACTATGAAAAAAGCATAGCTATATTTCAGAATTGCTTGGGTAACAGGATTGCAGATACAAGTATGGGACCTTTTATACAGAATGCTCAGGACCTGAAGTTTTATGGATAATGGATCTTTTCTGTAATTTGGATCTTCATACCTTAAGCCTACTACAAAATCATGTACACATTAAATAAACCCAATTGGTAGGTTTTGTTTCCAAAAAGGATTAATTATATCTTAGTTTGGATCAAGTACAAGGTACTGTTTTATTATTACGGAGAAAAAGGAAATCATTTTGAAAAATGTGGATTATTTGGATAAAATGGAGTCTGTGAGGCAATCTTTCCTTTATTTGAGCTTTCTGGATAATGGATCCAATACCTGTTATAGATTGCATACCTGTACCTGTACCTGTAAAACTGAAACCATCCCATTAAAAGTACCAGCAGCTAAAAGCCACTGGTGAGTTGCAATACAGATATGAAATTAGAGGTCTTTGGTTTAGGTACCCCTTCTTTTAAGTTAGGGGCCATATTTGCTGCACTGATCAGGCTCTGCTTTGCATTAAAAAAAAAATTCTCAATATGTTTGAGCCTTGCCAAGAACCCACAATGCCTGGAACCATAGAATGAACTACATTTAGCAGATGTAAAGTTTCCTGATTGATGCTGATCGATTAAAAAGCTTTACAGAAGGTATTTAAAGAAGCTAAGAAATGCATGCTGGAAGAAGCAGACTAAATAAGCAAGTTATGTTTTTGAGTTTGGACACCTAGAGTACCTCATAGTGACCTGTGTAATACTTTCTCAGTTATTGTTTTACAAGACTAAACCTGGTGTTCTGTGTTCCAAGGTAGAAAACTCACACCACAACATGTTTTATCCACATCAGCCAATGACTCACTACTGTGCTGAATTATTTTTTTATCATTTACATTGCAGGCAATGAACCTTATTTTTATTGATGGCCTTTTTTAATGACTAGAAAATAAAACAAGTGGTTTAACTGTTTTTAAGAGGGGTAGTATTTAATTATTTTTTTAAATTGTTATTGTAAAGAGGTTTTTGGCTGGCCAGTTGCATTTTAAATGTATCAATAGAAAAAATCCCAGTGTTCTTAGCTGCAAGAGCTACATTCAAGTTTTTTTGTGCTTAATAAATACCAAACATTCAAGTTTCTGAAAATATTATTCAAATTTGTCAGTTTTTGTGCTAATTTTTTTTAATTCGATCATTGATAAATCACCCCCTAAGTGTGTCTAAGGTTAGAAAAGGTGCAGGGTATAGTTCCCACTATCCCTTGTTTTCACAAGTGGGAGGTTCCCATACCAAACAAAGCACATGCACTCCAGTAAATGGTTAAGGAGGGTACTTACAATCCCCTCGCTTCTTTTCGGGGGGGGGGGTATTGCTGCTTCCTAGGTAAACCAGTGGTGTGTATCAGTGATGTGCGGGCCAGCCTGATACCCGTGGGATCCATGGGTCGGGCAGGTTCGGGCTGACTTCGCACTCCTCTTCACGGTGACAAATGCCGGCTTACGACTACAGGCTTCTGGCTTTATATATATATATATATATATATATATTGTGGTAGAGTGACCAAAACAATGTGGGAAAATGTGTGTTTTACCTTTAAGTTCTCCTTAGTGGGAGAGGTAGGCACCAGGAAGGGTGTTCATAAAGAGAGAATAGGTTCTCTCATTAAAGGTTTTGGCAGCCAGATTCTGGAAGCTGGAGTATTTTGGAAAGAACAGGCAAGCCAGGTACTCCGATCCAGAAGTCCAGCTCATGGATTAGAGCTCACCTTTCACAGGAAGGCTGTCCTGTGGAAAGGTATTTAGGTCTAGTGAGGCTGTTAGGAAACTCTCTTTAATGAGAGAACCTATTCTCTCTTTATGAACACCCTTCCTGGTGCCTACCTCTCCCACTAAGGAGAACTTAAAGGTAAAACACACATTTTCCCACATTGTTTTGGTCACTCTACCACATTATATATATATATATTCCATTGCTGGGGGTCTATAAAAGGAACCCAGAAAAGAAAAAATATCTAATCTAAGAGAGTTATATCTCAGGTTGGAGCTAAGGGAGTACCAAATATGTAATTTCTTGTGTTCGTTTCTGTTTGTGAAAATTTGGGTCCCTTACTGTAAACTAATAATATCATAGGGGTTCTATGTAGGGTTGTTTCTTGACAAGTAGTAAGTTAAATATCACTGTAAGCAATGCATTATATCTAACGTATGATTATAGACTACCCTACTACTATTTATCTATACTTAAGGGAAAATTGCTTAGTCTGGAACCTTTTTTTTCTGTGGCACTGAGTAGAATTGATAGCCTGTGCTCTGGATGAGTTTCAGTTTACATTTATATAAATATATTACAATGGTCACCATATGTATTAATCATGGTAAATGACATTTCTAATCAAATGTTAATCTTGAAAAAATTCACTTTCAGCATTCAAATGTATCTGACACAGAGAGAAAAAAAAATAAAGACTTAAAAGCTTGGATTTATTGCACACAAGGTAACTCTAGAAGAAATTTCATCCACTTTCCCTTATTTTCATCCAGCCCGTATATTTTAGTTGTCAGGTTGTCCAGCCGTTTCCAATTATTGAGAACTGTTGTTTGACCATAGATACCAGACTATCATTGGCAACTTTGATATAGGAAATAAAATAAAACTTCTCAACATCTTTGTGTAGTATTGTAATTAGTGTTACACAATGCCAACAAAGTTAAGCCTGGGCACACCAAAAGACAGAACCCCTTTATAAGGAAAACATTAAATTAAGACTATTTTTTGGTGGCATCTTTATAGTATAGACTATTTGTTTGTTAGATTCAGAATACGTGTACTCATCTGACCATATGTCTGGTTTCCTTTACTCTTCTGCCTGCATTTATTTTTGGGTGTAATGAAGAGTGCATTACTTCCTGTTCATGCCCTAGACCAGTGAATGTTTTAGTTCAAGCTCTCTTGAATGTTCTTACCTTATAACAAAGTTTACAGGTACAAGTAAAACAATAGTGTAACATCCAAATATCTCCCACCCTAATGAACCTTCTAATCATGCCATTTTGGAGAGCAACGTCTTGCTTGTTGAGCTAATTCAACACATTATATTAGCTTCTATGACAATATTACCTTAAACTCCAAAATATAATTATTTCTTCTCTGTCATATCAATAATACACTAAAGGCTGGAGGCTTCAAAGAGATAGAAATTCATTGATAGGTACATATCATTTTATTGGTGTCTTTTCCTTCTGTTAGTGTTAAAGCCCATTCTGCTGTTATCGGTTTCCCAGAATGCCCACATAACCATTGCCACAAAGAGTATCCACATATAAGAACAATTAAATGATGATTCAGAGTGTACACATCTTTTATTATAAAAGTTTGGTGCTGGTGTAAGTGAAGGTAATGCCATAACAGCAATACTTTGATAGTGGTCATGGATGGATGACTTGACTATGCCTGCCTGAGATGTCAGTGTGCCTCAGGCCTTCAACATTCCTCCTCCAGCTGCCTTCTATTTTTCATTTACATACTCGTACCTGCCCCATGCCCTCCTTTGATGTCGCGAGGGGTAGGTGTAATTTCAAAAGTGATGTTTCAAATGGGCAAGACCTCTGTGCTGACTTTGATAAGTATATGTAAACTTCAGTGATGCATGGGTTGACAAGTCGGTGAAGGGGTTGCCCATGACTTGTCCTCTCGTAACTCGGACCCAATCAACACCATTGTGCCATCATCAATCACAATCCCATAAACTGCTATATAAATGTTTCCATTGTCTCAGAAGAAGGAGCCATGCCCACAACAATTCCAAATACTCTATTGACTAACAGAGTAGCTCTTGATAGAATTATCTACAGTACTTTTATGTATGGTGAGTCAATTTTACCTCAATACTGTATATTTACAGACGACAAGTGAGTTTTGTCTGTCAGTACACATCCAGCATCTGTGACTGCAACTGAGATGCCTTACATTACAGCAACTTCTGGAGAGTTGCACGTTCTAGCAATTGAATTATCCCTGTAAGTGTTTCGATAAACTGCTCAGTCTATGATAGGATTTCTATTTAGTTGTACTTATGTGGACCTCTTCTTTCTTCATCCCTTTACTTGCAACTGGAGATCATTTCTTATTTTGAAAATGTTTTATTTGATTTTCATATTAAACCAGTAATAACATTATGACAGCAAATATTATGCAGATGAAGAAAGACATGTATTCAATATGATGGCATAGTGAGATTGAAAACGGAATTGGAGATCATTTCTGTTTCTCTCTGTTTGTAGAAGCAGTTTACCCCAAACGGCATACTGTTTAAGTTTAGTTCTGGAAAAGTATTATATGCCTTAAATAATTTCTTTAATTTAAAACCTGTGTGCAAACGTTCACCATTTGCCATTTGGGGTTGAAATATAATATCTTTTCCAGGATGTAATTCCTGTATTTTCAAATATTTTCTGTAGAAGAAATGAATGATCACAGTGGAAAAAGGAGCCTCAATGTTGTACACAGAAGACATCAAAAGTGTAGTGGTTTTTAGTGCTTTTCAGTACAAATTACAATAACGGCATCATGGAATAAACAGGAAGCAAAACCAGCTGATTTCCAGCATTTTAATCATTGTGAACAAAATAAAATGTATGAATGAATTCTGTGCATAGCTTGTGTTTAGATCTACACTGACATGTATAACAGTACTGTACATTTACACGCATTGGGGGTTATTTATTAAAATTAAAATGTTAAACACTCGAAAAATTAGTTTTTTTTTTAACTAGAAAACTGGTTGAGGTTCTGTATACTGTAAATCAAAGAGAGAGGCATCTCGACTTGTTTTTGTGGTCTGCGATGGGTTTAGCAAGAAAAAACTATTTTCCCAGGGTTTTTGGTCAAAAACGCAAAATATTCGTGCAATTTGGAAAAAAAAATTTGAGAGATTCTGTTTTTTTACTCAATTTTATAGAGTTCAATCTAATTTTTTTTATTAAGAAATAAGCTAAAAATGGGCATGGGAGTTTGGTTGTGGTTTTTTTTTTTAATAAAATGAGATAAATTCTGATTTTAGTAAATAACCCCCAATGAGTAGATAAATAGGGGTAACAGAGACAACCTTTTGTTGCAGTTCTATAGCCAAATGAGGCTGCAGTGAATGGGGCTCTCCCAAACTCTAGTTTCCACTCTAAAGCTGGCCATAGACGCAAAGATCTGATGATTCGTACGATTTTCGGACCGTGTATGGAGAGCCTGACATTTTTTGTCCCATGGAGATCGGTCGTTTGGATGATCGGCCAGGTTAAAAGATTTCTGTCGGCTGCCGATAATATCTCTACATGTATTGCCGATCTGACATTTTTCAGTGGGAGACTGTCAGCAGCTTTGACTGACGTAAAATTTCTGTTAGGGGCAGAACATCGGCTGATCTGTTCTTCTACTATTTATTTAAACTGAAGGTTAGTGGCAGGTCGGAAGATGTGGAAGTCCGATCGTTGGAGGATTTGAATGATCGGATCTTTGCGTCCGCTGGCCCAGTCCCCTTCCTCTGAACTCCAGGACCCCCAAATAAAATTAATTGCGTCGCCCACGCTCGAGTATGCGTGCTCTATTCAGAGCCTCCCCTATTAATATTCCATGTTCTCATTCAAATTAATGGATGGTTGCTAGGGTCATTTGGACCCTAACAACCAGTTTGCTGACATTGCAAACTGAAGAGCTGCTGAATAAAAAGCTAAATAACTCAAAAAACACAAATAATAAAAAATTAAAAACAATTACAAATTGTCTCAGA
Source organism: Xenopus laevis (assembly GCF_017654675.1). Lineage (NCBI taxonomy): Eukaryota > Metazoa > Chordata > Amphibia > Anura > Pipidae > Xenopus > Xenopus laevis. Next base: position 51,960,140 of record NC_054379.1, on the reverse strand, counting down.
TTATCACTCTCTGCGGTACGTCATACTTAAAGTTAACTCAAAGGTGAACAACCCTTTTAAGTCAGCCCATGTATTGTATGGACACCTTTAGCCTCCCCAAACAAAAAAATCAACCTCTGCCTATGCCGCCTTATTTTTTTCGATCTTGTTTGGTCTCCAATTTGATAACAATCACTGGTCTCTTCTTCCGATAATCTCTGTTCCACAGACTTTGAAGTCATTTGTTAGGTGTTCACATTGAGTATACCTCACTTCACTGACTCGTGTTTCCCTAGGAGGCAAATAAATATATATACAGTATATACTGGTTAGATATCTGCCACCCTGTCTGGTGGGAGATTGATCCAATGCACCCTAAAATGTAAAAAGCTGGAAAGCTTTGTATTTATGCTATCTGTTTAAGACACTGATGGCTACAAAAAAAACAAAACACAAAGATAGGCTTCTCTTAAGAACTAGTTGATTTAATTTTTAAGAGATGGCCCTTATCATTTCCATTCTGAATGATATTACACTTAGGGAAAGATCTACTAAGCTTGAGGGAATAATTCGAATAGAAAAAAATTCGAATTTCAAAGTATTTTTTTGGGTACTTCGACCATCGAATTGGTCAAATTCGATCGAATCGAATGATTTGAACGATTCAAAGTAAAAATCTTTTGACTAATCGACCATTCGATAGTCATAGTACTGTCTCTTTAAAAAATACTTTGACTTCATACTTTGCCACTTTAAACCTTCAGAGGTTCAATGTTAGCCTATGGGGACCTTCCCCAGCACTTCTAATTTTTTTGTGGTCGAATAAAAATTGTTCGATCGATCGCTTAAAATCGTTCGATCGATCGCTTAAAATCGTTCGATCGATCGCTTAAAACGATTTTTATTTGATCATTCGATCGAAGTATTTGCGGTAAATCCTTCGAATTCGATATTCTAATTCGAAGGATTTTACTTCGAGGGTCGAATTCGAGGGTTTTTTAACCCTCGAAATCCAACCTTTGATAAATCTGCCCCTTAGATATCCATTTAAAAATCTAAAATGTCTTGAATATTCCCTGATTGGTTTTCATATTAGAAAGAAAGAAGAATAGACCCCTCAATTTGTTTCATACAGGTGTCAAACAGTTTTCCACAGCACTTTTTCCATAATTATTTAAAAATATAAATCTTATCTGCATTAGAGAAGATTAATTATGAAAACTCCAATTACCAATTCATTAAATAGACCAAATTAATTACCTTAAATTCAATTAAGTATTCCTAATCAATGTAGTTAATAATCAATAAAATGTATTTCAAATCACTTGCGTTGTGTTATTATTTAATTTCTAATTTGTTTTTAAGAAAGTGCTTAGTGCTTTTTTTAAAAAAAAACAATCAAATTTGCTGGTATTGATGACTTAATTAAATCTCTTGACCAATATAACTTAGTACCTCCAGTGATTCTTAGAAAATAATCTCTTCTTATTCAGAGAGAAAATGCAAAGTGCTTACAATAAAAGGGGAATTAATCTATTCAACATTATCCCCCATATATCTAAAGTGCCATTATACTTGTGGTTAATTATATCTAAAAGTTAATAAATCTTTCTCTTTCTCCTTCTAAAGCAATTTCTATACTGACATAGTCAGACCCCTGTATAATTTTCATTACAATCTATATTAAACGTCTTCCACCTTTAAATTTTCTTTTATCTACATTATCATCCTAGGAACATTTAAGCAACAGTTCAATACAGTTAGGCTTCAGTGTCTCACATACATTTTTTATCAATTTACTCATAACCCCCAGGTAATCCATTTTCCCATCTTAGCTATTAGCCTCCATTTGCCAATTTCAGGGGAACTTTCTCTACGTGCCAAACAGATGACATCACCCATGTCAGATACGCTACGATGGGCCACTGAACACCAGTTTGGTTCTTTTCTTGAAGCACCTCAGGACCTACACTGCCCTGTATTCTTCCTCTAGCTCTGGCTGACATGGTATCTGCTGGGAAGCTATTTCCATTAAAGGGGTGGTTTACCTTTAAGTTAACTTTTAGTATGTTATAGAATGGCTCGTTATTTATTGTTTATCGGTTTTAAATGATATCCCTTCTTCCCAACTTTCAAATGGGGGGTCACTGACCCCATCTAAAAAAACATTGCTCTGTAAGGCTACATATGTATTCTCATTGATTCTTTGTATTACTTATCTTTCTATTCAGGCATCTCCTATTCATATTCAAGTCTCTTATTCATATCAATGTATGGTTGCTAGGATGATTTGGACCCTATAAACCAGATTGCTGAAATTGCAAACTGGAGAGCTACTAAATAAAAAGGAGAATAACTATAAAACCACAAATAATAAAAAAATAAAAAACAATTGCAAATAGTCTCAGAATATCACTCTCTACATCATACTAAAAATTAATATAAAGCTGAACAACCCATTTAACACTTTTGTGGGGCAACAGCTGCCCGCAGCTAATTATTCTGTCTGGCTTACGCTGCTACAGTGTCAAAGTACAGCTGGATACATTGAATTACTGCAACGTTTCCCATGCAAAATACAACTGAAGTCAACAATGTTTTTCCACTACAACTTTATTTTGTGCAAAATACATTGGTATCAAAAGGTGTTTTGTTGCTGAATTTTTTCTGATTTAACAAAAATATTCACTGATGGCAAAATTCACAATGATTCACAATGAAGCTATGCCTGGACCCCTCTATCGCTTGCATGTTTTGGGCCACCTGTAGCAACCACTTAATTCAGTGAAAGTTATGGAGGACTAAATCCTACTACTCAACCACAACTTTGCCACATTTTACTGGACTACAAATCTCAGCACAGGTAGTAAATAATGCTGGGAGCTGTAGGCCAATGACATCATTGTTGTATTTTTAAAGGGGTTCACCTTTAAATTAACTTTTAGTTCTGAGACAATTTTCAACTTTTTAATTTTCATAATTTTTTATTATTTGTTGTTTTCTAGCTCTCCAGTTTTCAGCAATCTTGATGCTAGGGTCCAAATTACCCTATAGGAACCATGTATTAATTTGAATAAGAGAATGAAATATGAAAAGGGTATAGAATAGAAAATGAGTATAACATGTAGCAATAACAATAAGAGGAGAGTATGTGGTGTCAAAAACGGCAGTATAATTCGGCAGGCATCACTGTGTAAAAATTGGCATAATAATGGTGTATTTAGGCACTATTTCTTTGAGCAACTTCTGCCAGAACTTGCTTAGAAAGGTCTGAAGCAGTGTAAAATAATGGCGGAAAACCTAGCGTTCGCATGGTGTAAAATATCACAAACCTTGATAAGTTCGCCATTTATTTTACGCTGCTTTTCCAGCAAATTTAGTGTTTACAAAAGCATAATAAATGCCCCTAAATGTGCAGCCTTACAGAGTATTTTTTTTTTTGACAATAATTGATCTCCTTTTGAAAGCTGGAAAGAGTCAGAAGGCAAAAATTATGAAAAATTAATAATGAAGATCAATTGAAAAATTGCTTGGAATTGGCCATTCCTTAACATACTAAATGGTAACTTTTAACTCTTTAAAGCAATAATGCTCAATACAGTTTTCTCCAGGACCAGCAGCCCTAGATAATGCAAGAGGATCCTTCAATGAGAATCCTACCTGATCTGTGTTCCTGCAGTTGGAGCAGAAAGCATTAAATACAGTTATTATTGTACACAACACTATATTCTCCCTTCTTTTGATTGAGTGAATGGTAGAGTAATTGCTATTTGTTTGACAACAGCAACATGAAGGACAGTGTTCTTCTTGGTGATCCCCATGCATCTGTAGTTTTGTATTGTAGGGTTTAGATCCGCCTTAAGAAAGTCTGCATGTTTTAAATTAAAACCCTTTAAAGTATGTGGTATGAGTACTTCAAGATAACATAAGGGTGATATGCATGTATAGGATCTATTATCTAGAATGCTTGAGACCGGGGGTGTTGTGATTAAGGGATTTTTGTGTAATTTAGATGAGTATTTCTTAAGTCTTCTAAAAATCATTTAAACATTAAATAAGCCAAGTAGGATTGTTTTGCCACCAATAAAAAATCCTCCAGCTTTAGGATCAACTACAAGGTACTGTTTTATTGTTACAGAGAAGAAGGAAACCATTTTTAAAATTAGATTTATTTGCTTAACTCTATGAGAGATGGCCTTCCCATAATTCAGAACTTTCTGGATAATGGGTTATGAATAAGAGATCCCATACCTGCACCCCATGCTCACTCAACCTCGTAGGCAAAAATATTTGCTTTATCTTCTGTTGGCCTGAGTTCAAATGTCCTTCTAATGCAAGTATGCTGTGTGCTTCTTTTATAAAATACTGCACCGGTATGGAATCCGTTATCCGTAAACCCATTATCCAGAAAGCTCTGAATTACAGAAAGGCAATCTTCCATAGACACCCATAGACATGTTATCCAAATAATCCAAATGTTTAAAAATGATTTCCTTTATCTCTGCAATAACAAAACCTTGTACTTGATCCAAACTAAGATATAATTAGTCCTTATTGGAAGCAAACCAGCATATTGGGTTTAGACTTAGGTATGACTTAAGGTATGAAGATCCAAAATACAGAAAGATCCAGAAAACCCCCAGGTTCCGAGCATTCTGGATAAAAGGTCCCGAGCATTCTGGACAAAAGGTCCCTTACCCGTATTTCTAAGCAGAAGGAACTCAAGCTTTGAAAGGCACATGGACACTAGGTATATTGAATGATATTTTCTTTTACTCTAATAAAATCCAGCCACCAGTCCTAGCCCAACTTTTAGCAGTAGTCCAAAAGCATATCGTATTTTCCGCATTTCTTGGTCTGAGGAATGTGATGGAACAAAAACAGAGAAAGAGAAAAGGAAGGTTTTGTACTTGTCTTGTAGCCAAATGTGTCTCATCACTGGATCATATTTTTTTCTGAGTATTTGAAATGTTTGTTTTGAGCAAAGCATCATCTGTTCAAAGTCAGCGGGAGCATGAAATAAGTGGAAAATGCTACGGAGCACTTTTAGAAAACTTTCTGTGCTATTTGATCAGTGTATTCTATATATACAGCAAGAGGGTTTAAAGGTAAAAGAGGAATAACTATTACCAAAAAAAATTATATAATAATTCTTATAAGTACTGAATGTTTGGTCCCTAACAGACATTATTAAATATTAATCGCCTTTTCTTGGATTCATATATTATCACCATAATCACTGTATATGTGTAACATATGAATTTGAGTACTTTTACTTAAAGGACCAGTAACATAAAAAATTTTTTTTTAAAAATTCGTTAGTACACATCAAAACAAAAACACCAACACAAATTATACTTTAAAATCACAAAGCTTTTATTAAGAAATAACTTACAGAAACTGCACTTCCTGTCCTGTACAGAAACGGCGAAAAGGCGACCATCCATCCTGCTGGGCTCGATTTCTCCTCCTGGCTACTCTGCTGACAGCGTGTGAAGGAGCAACTATTCACTGACAGGCATCGGCTCTCCTCGGCTCTCCTCTCCTTCACTGTGGATGGCTTCCCTCCTCCTCGCTGCTCCCCCCAGCCAGATCCCCTGAGCAGAATGATGAATGATCGGCCCGCTTGTCACTTCACAGCCGCACAGTACCTTTATTGCTGCGTATTAACGGTGCGCAGGGGGAAAGTCCTGAGGCGCCACATCCCTTTTGCTTTGCTAGTCAAAAAAGAGGAAACCACTGGCACCCACGGCACAGCATGGGATTTGTGCACCCACAAGCCAATGCACAAGCTCAAGCACCTTCACGCTTCCACCTGCGGCTTTGTTCCCACACGCTATTGCTAATACCTGACGTGACATTTGCTGCGCTGCTACACTTTGTCACACTGAATTAGATAGAAAAGCCTTTCTTTTCCTAACTGTGCTTCAACCACCCTTTCCGTCCCTGCTGCAATGCACAGAGCCTGAGATAGCGGGCCCTCGCCTTCTCAATTCTCATGGCCAGACCCACGCAGAGCTGCGAGCAGAGCAGAACATTTTATAACCATTTCTGGGAAGCCGCATGTTTACAGATGGGAGGGAAGTAGCGATGTATTTCCTAAACTTCAGCTCACAGAGGCACAAGGGGTCAGTATAAAAATGTGAGGGCAATGGACTGAGCAGCTTTCTCTGTAATCCCTTTGGAATGTGTTAACCCAGTCTCCTCTTCCTCCTGCGCACCGTTAATACGCAGCAATAAAGGTACTGTGCGGCTGTGAAGTGACAAGCGGGCCGATCATTCATCATTCTGCTCGGGATCTGGCTGGGGGGAGCAGCGAGGAGGAGGGAAGCCATCCACAGTGAAGGAGAGGAGAGCCGAGGAGAGCCGATGCCTGTCAGTGAATAGTTGCTCCTTCACACGCTGTCAGCAGAGTAGCCAGGAGGAGAAATCGAGCCCAGCAGGATGGATGGTCGCCTTTTCGCCATTTCTGTACAGGACAGGAAGTGCAGTTTCTGTAAGTTATTTCTTAATAAAAGCTTTGTGATTTTAAAGTAAAATTTGTGTTGGTGTTTTTGTTTAGATGTGTACTAACAAATTTTTAAAAAAATGTTTTTTATGTTACTGGTCCTTTAAGTATGTAACATATGGTAGCTCATTTGGTGTGTGAAACACTGAACCTTGGGTTCTTGCTGGGACCCTTCAGAGCTGACTTTTTTTCTTTTATTGAGTTTAAAACACAATATCATACAGTAAACATTGTTGTGAGACTGAACTATTTAATAAAGTTCAAACCATGAACATACACTGCTTAAAGGACAAGGAATGATTACTAGGGGGTGCCAAGTTGTTAGGAACCTCCTAGTCAAACAAGTCGCTTGTTTGAAGCCCCACAATGCTCATTGCCAGACCTGACCAACACCTTCCATCGTCGTTCACTGTAGCCACCACTCTCTGCAACTAACACTAGTCACCGCCTCCCAGTGCTTCAGTTGCACCCTAGGCATCTGCCTACTTGTCTACCCCTAGTTCCGGCAATGGCTATCCGAGTGGTAAATAGCTCTCTGGGTGGAACAGAATAGGGAAAAAAGGATGTTAGTACACACACGTGTTGCACAGTTGTATAGATATTTTGTTCTTCTGTTCCTTTTTTCAAACTATTAATAAATTACCCTGAAAAGTTTGAAAGTAAGAAAGTGATTATAATTCAGTGAATCCACTGGGACAGGGAGTTATGTGAATGATACACAATCTCTGAAAAAAATGCATAAAATGTGTTGGTGCTACAGTACATAAATAACAGATCATAATGAATGTGTACATTGTGTATAGGTTTGAGTGTATGTATGAGAAGTCCACAAACACCTGAAAAAACATCTCAATTGAACATGTCTAGCAGACAAGCCTTTATTATACAAAAAGCTCCAGTATTAGCATTATTGGGGTGTGTTTGCTCAACAAGGTAAGATAAGAATTGGCTTTAATTTTTTTGGATTTGGGGAATGAGAGGCTTCAGATGAGCAATGTATGGGCCCTTTAACAAAAGGTTTGCCTTGGGCCTATAATACTTTAGTATAACCCTGTATATAAAAGTGAGAGTAAAAGTAAGCTGATGTGTGAGAGTTCTAAGATAGTTACAATGTACAAAATGTTCTGTTCCATGACCTAGCACTGAGGAAGTTTATTTTTGACCTTTGAGCCATCAAGAAAAAAATAGTATTTAGTTTACTGTGTAACACAAAATAGAATGGGTTGGTTTAAGGTTGAGGTTTAAGTATTTGACAGGTGAGATCATTATTTAAGACACACACTACGGATTCACTTTTCAGGACCAAAAATCAATTCCTTCAATATCACAGGCTTTCTCAGGTAAGCTAAGGATAGATCTACTAGTTGTAACTCTCAGTTCACCTCTTATGCCATTAACTTAAATCAATTCATCAACCTGTGTTTTATTTAAAAATATAATATTTTATACTATAACCAGGGCTATGGTGAGTTCTTGGCTAATCATTACTTTTGCTGTCTTATATCTTTAGAAATTTCAAGGCCTCAAGATCAAAGCACCCTTTGAAACTATTTGTTGCAGCCTGTAACTTAGAATAGCTGATATAATGAATTTCACTGGAGGGGAAATGTATCAGTCCATGTTTGATCCAAAAACATATTTAGCTTCTTTTTGCAGTTTTGGAAAAGGAAGAGATAGAATATTGAATTTCCGCCTACAGAAATGTTTTGAAACATTTGGACCAGGTATGTATGATAGTAACTGATCTGCTTTATTGTGTATACATGAGGCTTATCAATCTGCCTTTTAACAACATGGTGGGATGTGCTGGACACTCATCTTATTACTCCTTTGCCTTAAAATTACATTATAGACAATGGCATCCTGAGACAATATACTGCTAATGAGATGTTTTTTAACGATTTGCCTTTCAATTCTGCATTTCACAAACCTGAGATTTTAAATGTCACTTACAGTATCTGACTGGGTCACTGACCCTGGTGCAAGAAAACCGATGAACATGAGGCTAGATTTTTGTCATTATTAATGTTATTAAAGGAAAACTATACCCCCCAAACAATGTAGGTCTCTATTAAAAGATACTGAGTAAAACAGCTCATGTGTAAAACCCTTCTTCATGTAAATGAACCATTATCATAATAATATACTTTTTTAGTAGTATGTGCCATTGGGTAATCATAAATAGAAAATTGCCATTTTAAAAAATAAGGGCCGCCCCCAGAGATCGTAAGATTCACTGTGCACACATACAAACCACATGTAAGGTCACATGAGCCAATTAACAGACAGAGTTCTGCCTTTTGCTTCCTCACTTCTTCCTGTTACAGTTAGTGTTGTAGTATTTCTGGTCAGGTGATCTCTGAGGCAGCACAGATAGAGTCACGAAATGGTGGTTCAAGGCAAGAGATGTAAAAGGGCAATATTTATGTAAATATATATTCCAGTTTGGTAAGATTCTTTAATATGTCATTCAATTTGATGTAAACTATCTGTTGCTTTAGTATTCATTTTCTGGGTATAGTTTTCCTTTAACTGTTATTCTGACTCTCTAGTAGTCTACTATTGAACTCACTGCTTGGTTGCATAGCTGTGTTTATTCAGAATGAAAATCTAAATAATCCAATAACTACAGATAATAATACACAAAGACCAGCAACAAATGTCTTGCAATAGCATTGTAAGTACAGGTATGGGACCTGTTATCCAGAATGCTCGGGACCTGGGGTTTTCCGGATAACAGATATTTCTGTAATTTGGGTCTTCATGCCTTAAGTCTACTAGAAATTCATTTAAACATTAAATAAGCCCAATAGGCTGGTTTTGCTTCCAATAAGGATTAATTATATCTTAGTTGGGATCAAGTACAAGCTATTGTTTTTTTATTACAGAGAAAAAGGAAATCGAAGTACTGTCTCTTTAAAAAAACTTCAACTTCAATACTTCGCCAACGTAAACCTGCCGAAGTGCTATGTTAGCCCATGGGGACCTTCCAGAGCATATTTTTGTATTTAAAGGAAGATCGTACGATAAAATCGTTCGATTCCTATGATTCGAAGTACGATTTTACTTCGAATTCACTTCAACCCTTGATAAATCTGCCCTTAATGTATATAATCAGATGTTAAACTATACAGTGTTTAATTTCCTTGGAATGTTTAATCATTTATAAAATAACAAAAACATATAATTACAATATTAGGGTAACTGAATATGTATATATACATAATAAATAAATAAATAAATAAATAATGTAACTGTGCTGCAATAATGTGAGTACAGGTATGGGACATGTTATTTAGAATGCTCGGGACCTGGGGTTTTCCAGATAATGGATCTTTCCATAATTTGGCTCTCCATACCATAAGTGTACTAAAAATTAATTTAAACATTAAATAAACCCAATAGGCTGGCGTTGCTTCCAATAAGGATTAATTATACCTTAGTTGGGATAAGCTACAAGCTACTGTTTTATTATTCCAGAGATAAAGGAAATCATTTTTAAAAATGTTGATTATTTGGATATAATAAGTCTACAGGAGATGGCCTTTCTGTAATTCTTATCTTTCTGGTTTCCGGATAACAGATGCCATACTTGTATAATTGGAACAGTAATATTTGTCTTGCTCTGTATGTTTTTATTATATCCCCTTTAGAAACTTGAACGAGAAAATGAACAATTTGTCTAGAAAATGTTCGATGGTGTGCTAGGTATGATAGGCTAAAATGGGTTGAATATAGTTCTCAATAGTAAACTGGTAAAAGGGTTAAAAGAAGTGGCTGAATTAGATTAGGAGGGACCCCTCAATGGTTTTCTTGAAAATGCCCAGGACCCACCACATAAAGGGACGTATTGACGTAAATTGCCATGGGAAAGCATCAATTCTAACGGGGAATGGCTTTTGCTTTTAAGTATTTTTTTTTTTTCCTGGGTGGGACAAAGTGTGCTTTTAAGTAGAGTAAAGGGTCTATTAGCAAGTTTACAAAATGCCAAGAGAGATTTATTTACATATACATTTGACTATACTTACTTTTTTTTTTTTTATCTGTGAGCCCTATTGGAAAACCGAAATGCTCAATCAATATTGAAAGGCTAATTTTTAATAGAAGAGTGTGGTTTTGTGTATAATCACTAATTTATTTTCCTTTTAAGTCAAAAGATACAGAGTGAATGTTAATTTAATGTTCATGTGACATTTTCTTTAGGTGGTGTTGGAGGAGACACTTTGATTGACATAGGCAGTGGTCCTTCAATCTACCAACTGGCTTCAGCTTGTGAATCTTTCAGAAATATAATTGCCACAGATTTTACTGACTGTAATCGTCAAGAATTTCAAAAATGGCTAAATAATGAGCCAGGATCATTTGATTGGTCAGAGCTTCTGCAGGCTGTTTGTAAGCTAGAAGGCAACAGGTATGTAAATAAGATTTATTATATATATACATAAATCGGTGGAGAGCAGGCACTACTCGTAATCCATAGTGTTATTTGCCTGGGTGCTATTAGCAAAAGAAGATTCTAGATATCCAGGAAACAGGCGAGCACTCTCAGGTCTTATCAAGCTTGTAAAAGTGTTTTATTTAGCAAAAAATAGCTATTTTTTGCTAAATAAAACACTTTTACAAGCTTGATAAGACCTGAGAGTGCTCGTCTGTTTCCAGGATATATATATATATATATATATGTATATATATATATATATATATATGTATATATATATATATATATATATACTGCCTGTATACGTATTTTTTGAGGGGACATTAGCTATGGTAGTCAGGCAAGCAGAGGATCAGAAGAATAAAGGGACACAGCGTGTTCAGGCAAAAACACAAGTTTAAAGTCACAACACAGTTCATAAGCGTTTTAACAGCACGCATTCAAAGACTTTTCCCCACACTGGGGTTCTCATCATACAGGTTGGTTTCTACCTTCTCACTCTCCCCTCCTGGGATACCAGCTCACCAGCTTCTGGCCTGGCTTACCTACTGTCAGCACCTCAATCACTTTAGACTCAGTCACCTGGCCACATCTCCCTCTGCTCCTTGCAGTGTCAGGCAGCACCCCCAGCCCCTGGAAATGTAAATCCTTGTACACAGCAAAAGGCTGCATTAATGTGTCTCTCAAGCAAAGAACCTTTTTTTGACTGTCCTAATTGGATAGTATTTAGGCCAAGGTATCATGGTAAAACAACTGTATTAACCTATCATTAAATATGTCACCTTGATTTTATGGATTGACAGTGTTATTTTTCTGCAGCCTTAACAGCCACAGCATACTCTTTAAAGTGGTGGTTCGCCTTTACATTAACTTTTAGTTATGTTATAGAATGGCTAATTCTAAGCAACTTTTCAATTGGTCTTTTTTTTAATAGTTTTTGAATTATTTTCCTTTTCTTTCCAACTTTCAAATGGTGGTCACTGACCCCATCTAAAAAACAAATGCTCTGTAAGGTTACACATTTATAATACAAAGCTAAATAAAAAACCTCAAAAACCAAAAATAATAAAACATAAAAACTAAAACCAATTGTATATTGCCTCAGAATATCACTCTTAGGGGCAGATTTATCAAGGGTCGAATTTTGAATTGAAAAAACTTTTTCGAAATTCGAATTCAAAAAGACCCACTGAAATTAAGTCAAAGTTATTTTTTGGGTCGAATAGGTAAGTTTTCGATCGAATAGGTCTGTATTCGGCCAAATTCGAATCGTTCGAATCAAAAGAATAGAGCTTTTCCCAAAATAAACTTTTTCAGAGTCCATCAAATGACTCCAAATAGATTCTAGGAGGTCCCCCTATGGCTACAACAGCAATTCGGCAGGTTTTAGATGGTGAATGGTCGAAGTCGAAATTTTAAAGAGACAGTACATGGTAAATTTCAATATTCAAATTTTTTTTCAAATCGAATTTGGACTATTCCCTAGTCAATGTACACAAAAATAGCATGAAATTCAAATTTTTACAATTCGAAAATTCACTTCGACCTTTGATAAATCTGCCCCTTAATATCATTAATTGAAAGGTGCACCCCTTTAAAAATGGCTTTTGTATCCCTGCCTCTTACCCCATTCCCTTGTTTCCTACCACCAAAAGCGCAGTGTCTTTTTCTTCCTTCCTCCAATAAATAGATGAATCAGCCAGTATCTGATTCCCAATTCCTAGGCAATGATCCAATAGTGTGGGAATTGCTTGTTAGGCAGTGTAATATGTATGATATGTCTGGTAAATCCCGACCTGCACATCACTACTGGCTCTATACACTTGGTATGAGAGTAGGAGGCCAACTTATATATATATATATAAGTGTATATAGTTGCACAGCATATGCATAAGGAGATGTGCTGTTGATGCTTGGGAATATGATGAGACTAGTGGAAGATGAGGGATGAACCAAAGGGATGACACAAACAAAAAATGGCAGTAAATTCTACTTTATGTTCTAAACTACCTGCAGTATCACTACATGATCTTATGGAACACTGAACCTAGATCCATTCACTTGACTTTAGTTATTCCTTTAGTTATTTTGTTTTTTCCTGGTACTTTTTATGTATTTGTTTATTGCTCTGTGTCCTTGTGTTTTTATGGCTGAACAGAGAAAACTGGAGAGAAAAGGAAGACAAGTTGCGAGCAACAATCAAAAAGGTTCTGAAATGTGATGTGACAAAAAGCAATCCACTACACCCAGAGATTCTGCCTAAAGCTGATTGTTTGATCAGTGCTCTGTGCTTGGAAGTAGCCTGTAAAGACATTGATGCTTATAAAGATGCAGTGAGAAACATAACCACGCTGTTAAAACCAGGAGGCCATCTGGTAGCTATTGGTGTATTTGGGGATAGTTTTTACAAGGTTGGCAAACAGACATTTTTCTGCTTGCCATTGGATGAGGAGACAGTTAGAAATACTGTAATAAATGCTGGTTATACCATTAAAGAGCTGGAGGTATTTCCTATTGATGATGCTTCGTTATATGGTGACCTTACAGATTGCTGTGCTAATTTTTTTCTCGTTGCTAAGAAAAATCTCACATAAATATAAAACAATGATAAAATGTTGAAAAAGCATTATCCAGATACCCACCTAACCTTACAGCTAATAACAACCCAAATAAACTTCATATATGCTGCATTATAGGATTCTAATTCTAATTTAGCAATTTGGTACACGCTAATTAAAAATCAAAGTGCAGGGCAGCTAAATTAGAATCACTTTGTGATCCCCATTTGAAGGCTGGAAAGATATATAAAGAAATAATTCAAAAACTATAAAGAATAACTAAGGAAGACCAACTGAAAAGTTGCTTAGAATTGGCCATAACAGGGGAGATCCATACCTCCTTGAATGTTCCATATAGCTGGTCATCTTTCTTTTAACTATGGATGAACTTACATTACATTGAGAAGTAAGGTTAAATGTCAAATCACAGGACAAACAGCAGCTTTGTGTAAAATAGATAGACAGACAGCAAAGAAGTAATTTGAAAAAGACACACACTGGTTAATTTGATTATGTGACTGTGCATGAGCCAATCTGCCAGCTGCACTGCCCTATTGGTTTATGCGTGTTTATATAAATTGCATAACCAAATGTGTGTCTCTTTTAGCTTAATGAAAGTATTTTCCTTCACTGCTTGTAGAGTTGCCAACTTTTCTTCAAATCACTATCACAATTCTGATATTGATACTGTTTAAAAAAAAACAAATGCTCTGTAATATTGTTGTTGCGACTTTTTAGTACTCAGGCCTCTCTCATTCATATTCCAGTCTCTAATTCTGTATGAATAAATCATAATTATATATATAAATAAACATTTTTTAGTGCTTGTTTTAATATCAGATACCTATGTTTTTCTGCTTACTGAAAATACAGTACTATTTCTGTTTGTTTGTTTCATTTTAAGCAAATAGTTTTAATTTTAGAAAAAGATTTATTTTTTCTCTGTATTAATAAAAAGTACTGGTAACTTAAATTTTGAGATTATATAATTTTTTAGTAGACTTTAAGGTGTTCATTAGTGATGTGCGGCCCGGCCCGATACCCGCAGATCCAAGGTTCTGGCCGGCCTCGCACTCCTCTATGCGGGTGGCAATAATGCCAGCTCCCGACTTCCGGCTTTATAGTCGCACGCCTGCTCGCTGGGTCTATAAAAGGAACCCGGAAGTCGGATGCGGGTGGGCTGAGGCAGGGCGGGTTAGGGTCGGGCTTTTTCCGACCCGCACATGACTAGTATTCATATTATGGAAAAAAACTTTATCCTGAAAACATCAGGTCTTAAGCTTTCCAGATAATAGATCCCACACTTAAGGGCAGATTTATCAAAGGTCGAATTTCGAATCTAGTCAAATTCGATTTACCTTGAATCTCATTTTTTAAAAAAAAATTATTTGATTATTCACATATTTATCAAGGTAGTCGAATTTTGGCTCTCATTCGAATAGCTTGCATGCGATGGACTTTGAATGGAATTAGATTCAAGGTTTTGACTGTAGCGCATAGTCAAATATGATCAAATTTGCCGGTGCTCCCACTTAAACATTCGAATTTTAAATGCCCCACTTCCTTTTTGGCATATTTTTCACACAGGAAGTCCTCCAGTGGTGCATTTTTGGGCTAATGGCGCACTTGCTATTTAGACTACACAGGTGGAGGAGGTGTTTCTGAAGGCAGGCTGCTTTTGTGATAAAATATGTCTGGGTGGAGGAGGAATGAGGAGGAGGAGTAATGCCTCTCCAGCCCTGAAGAGATGCCGAGGGCAGCTGAATCCCACACTATGTGTGATTGTAGTCACCACAGGAGGTGGAGAAAGGGTAACACGGACTGGGGAGTCACTGGGAGGGGTTTCTGGGGGGGGGAGAGGAGGAGGAAGAGAGTAGTGTAGGGCAGGGAGGGTATCCCCCTGCCCACGCAGGGTGTCCCCCTCACCATCTGGGGCATGCAGCATGTCCCACACCCCACCCAGGGCTCAGAGAGGCTACCCCAGGAGGAGGCCACAGAGGCTGCCCAGCATGAGGAGGAGGCTGTGGCAGCACCTACTGCTTTACAGAGGAGACAGGAGGAGAATGATAGAGGATACGAGGGCCCAGCAGCAAAATGGCTCAAAGATTTTCCAGTGACGAGAATGGAGCATTGGTGGACGAAGTCCTAGCACGATGGGATGTGTTTTTGGGAGTCAGTCCCACCGCATTAGTGCTGCCAGACACCAACAAATCTGGCAGCAGGTAACAGACAAAGTGAACGCTGTAGGCGCTGTACAGTCACCTGAAGGGTTGGATATGGGCAAAGTTAGCTCCCGGGAGAGCTAAAGCCCAGAAGACCAGTGGCAGGCTGAAGCCTTACGAGCACCGGCTTCTTGACACAATAGGCAAAGAGGTCTGTGAAGGGTTGGAAGGACCATACCGTGACACAGACTGGAGAAGTAAGTACATTTTATTAGAACAAAATATCTCACTCCTTTTTCCCATCATTTGGATATCTAGTATAGGTCAATCTAAAAACAACTGGATTTGCTGAGTAATCCAGTTGTTTTTAGAAGTCCAGTTGTTTTTAGATTGACCTATACTAGATATACTATGACCTGGATGAATGAAAATCTTCATAGTCATCATTTGGATAAATATCTAATTTCCCCTTTAGCATTTTATGGTAACATATTGCTCCTGTTTTGCATTAGTTTCTTGTGCTTTTCTTTACAGCTTTGCTGTTTATTTACCTGCAGCTGTAACATTGACAAAATGGCAACCATTTCTTTATTAACCATTTCCCCATTATAGCACAAATGTTTAGAAACTGAATTAAAGTTAACTTTTAAGTATGTTATAGAATTATATCATTATATATTTTGTATATTTTTTAAATTATTTTGTTGATGCTTCTGACTATTTCCAGCTTTAAAATGTGGGTCTAGAAAGAAAGGCTCTTGAAGTTTATTGTGAGTTTTTATTACTCATATTTCTATTCATACAATCCCCTAATTATATTCCAGTCTCTTTTTCAGATTAATGCATGTATGCTATGCTAATTTGGACCCTAACAGTCAGATTGCTAAAATTGCAAAGTGTAGAGCTGCTGAATAAAAAGCTAAATAACTCAAAAACCACAAATACTAAAAAATAACAACCAATTGTAAATTGCCTCAAGATATTGATCTCTGCATCATAGGGAAACTTAACTCAAAGTTGAACAACCCCTTTAACTTCAATCTGCAAAAGTGAAGTGTCAAGCAACACATGCAGAGCCTAGAGCAGCTGTATTGTCGTATATTACATTCTCTCCTGCGCTCATCATTACAAACAATGCCTTTGTGTCCTGTATTTAAGTTTTAACCATTCCATCTCTCGTGCTGTTGCATTATAGATTTAGGTTTAACCATTCCATCTCCCTTGCTGTGCCATTCCATTGGAGTTAGTATTTGGAATGAGAAATAAGATATTTTTGTAGCATGTGGGAGGTCTCTACACCAGGCTACTAGCCAAGTCAACTTGCAATTCCATATGATTCTGTCTTTTAATTCCTTTTTGCTTTCTTTATTCACAATTGCAGCCCCACCACAAACATTGTGGCATAATTCGGACAGTGACCAGGACCGGGATGAGGCCGCTCAGCAACCCCAGGAAGAGGGTAAGGCTGAAGATCCAGATAGAGCCTGGAAGCTCAGGTTACAGACATGTTCAGTGTTTATGCCCAATGTAGTTGCTCCCTCAACTTGTTTAGAGCATTACTAATGTATTTCATATTACAGAACACAGAGCTGATAGCCGCACCCAGTCACCAGCCGTGATTCCTGTGGTGCCCCCAGACGTAAGATCAATGTTTATAACTAATAACCCCTTCCTTTATTTGTCTGTGTGTGTCACCAAAGATGCAAAGCACATTTAATTAGTCCCTTATGCAGCCTTCTTTTTTATTGGAAGCTTGATTGAAATAGATTTTTTTGAATTGTTGCTTATTTTAATATAATGTATGCCCTTAAAGGATATGTAAATCCTACATTTTCCTACCATGTATATAACTTGGCCATATCTTTCCCACACAAGCCACATAATTTGTACTGCATATATGCCCTCCATTTGCCAGCACCATCACATTTTCTTAAAACTTATAGCAGCTTTCACCCGGCGGCCATTTTCCCTCTGACACATAATCAGTAACATCGAGACATGTATGTTGTTCATGCAATGCAGAATGCAGGCACAACATAGTTTGATATAAAGTTCTGCTGGAGTTGAGCACTGTAATGGTTAAGCTAAGCTCAGGAGAGGTGGTTAGGAGAACAAAATAGGATCAGACAGAGCAGAGTTTTTATGGGAACCAGTAATGCTATCTCTTCATTGGCTGTTAGGCTGGAGAGTGTGTTTAGTAATCTGAGCTGAGAAGAACTGAGCATGCTCATTAGCCAACAGCCAAAGTCAATTCCTGAGGGAGGGGGCAGAGTGGGTTAGAGGAGGAGAAGGAATTGTAAGTGATTAAGGGGATGCTGCAACATTTTAACCTTTTAACAACCAGAGTGGTGGGTAGCTAAAGATTTAAAAGAGGCTGTTCACTACATTTTTGTGGGGAGGGTTTATATGTCCTTTAAAACAGTTGTATTTTGTATTTAAAAAACCCATACTTTCAAACCTACCGACTGGTGTGAAATTTCCACTCTAATGTTGTCATGTTTATGCCACCCCCAAACATGCAAACACCCACCCCCAATCCAACTGGGAATATTAACTTTGCCAACTTCCTTCACAACCTTTTATTTGTTATGGGTTACGCACATGTCCAATATATATCTATATTTATATTTGATTTTCCTTGTAGGTCTTTCTGCTGCTACCGCTGCTCCTGCAGCTGCTGCTTCAGCTGGTGGATGGCCCAAATCCATGGTGAGATGCGGTTGACCATCCATTGTGAATTCCAGGACCTGGTGGCAGCCATGGCAGCCCAGTCTCACCGACCAGGGGGCTCTGCTGAGGGTGAAGTCCCTGGTCCACCTGCTGCTCCCCGGCCACCCTCTGAAGCTCCTCAACATTGGAGGGAGAGGGGGCATGGAAGGGGACAAGGTCCTGTCTGAGGGGACAAGGTCCTGTCTGAGGGGATAAGCGGAAACGTCCCAAGCTCCAGTCTGTGTCACTTTCCAACTGACTCTGGCCTCTTTGCCTATTTTTTCCTGGCGACAAGCTTTGCCCTATTCATGCTTCAGGTGTCACTATGTCCATTACCCAGCTTTATTTGCTCTAACATATTTCATATTTAAAGTGATTTTAAAGTGTTTCCCACTCATGCAGTGTTGCCTCAAATGTAACATATGCTAATCAAGCGATGTATGTATGTGTTTACATGTTATGTGCATTCATGTAACAATAGCCTTTGTTCAAGCAACTGTCAACACTTTCAAGTGAAAAAAGTGTACCTTGTGCTTTGCACTATGAAGTATTGTTGGCTACCTATGGCCTAATTTGGCTACCCAGCACTCATAATATGTGCTAATGCCTACTACTAGCTCCTCTACCTGTAGTGCTTAAATAGCAAGTCACATGTATCTGGTTTGCCTTAAGGCACAAAATGTTGGTTCTTACTTTGCACTATAAAGTATTGTTGGCTACCTATGGCCTACTTTGGCTACCCAGCACTCACAATATGTGCTAATGCCTACTACTACTGTACCTCCTCCACCTGTGGTACTTAAATATCAAGTCACATGTATCTGGTATGCCGAAAAAGGCACAAAGCGTTGCTTTTTACTTTCACTTGCAACTATTGCTGCCTATATTAACTGACCAGCACTAACCTTGTATGTGTTGATACTTTCAAACAGCTCATATTGTCATATACGGTAATGACAAGTGTCATTTGTATATCATATTGATTGTTATATTCATGTTCTGTACACAGGGCTTCTCAATGCCAAACTTTTTTTGACTTCTTTAATTTATGTTGACCAGCATGGACACATGGCTTTATTATGAATCTCATGCAAGAAATGCTTGCCAATAACCCACTAAAGCTCTGCCCTTTCTTGGTCAATGGGGGCTGCTACATATTGAAATGAATGTTGAGATTGCATTCCTCCTGTTTGTTACAGCTAGGGTACATATTGAATTGGTTGTAAAAATGTTTATGTGGTGTTCAAGAAACAAAAATTCTTTTGTCACACATCCATATTGTCTTTTTATTCTTATAAAAATGTTTGAGATTTTGAACAACATTTTGTCAGTAAACCCACAAAAACTGTGCGTTCCTTTTTTACATTTTGCTAAGGTAGTTTCCAAAAATGTAATACACATGGATAATGTCATTTGAAACAAAGAGAGCAGGTACATAACTTTTCAGGGTATATACCAAACCCCCTTTTTTGCAGAGTTAACAATTAAGTTCCATGTCGGACAAAAGAAGAAGGGAACTAACATATAAACCCCATGACAAGACCAACATATTAAGGCCAAAGAACAGATCTAGGTATTTGTGAATTTCATTGTTAAGTTAATATAGATGACGGCTCCTACAAAGACTCTAGCTCATTATCATTAGATTGATTAGTAAACATTATTACAATGGTGGACTAATAGGTTCAAAGGGTAAGCAAATGACAACATTCCCAGCGGAATAAGATGCTTTGAAAAGTAAGTGAAAATATTAGAAAAATCTCAAGCACAAAAATCAGATTTAGTAGTAAGGGCCTAACAAAATATGTGGACTTCTTTCGTCTACTTACAACAAGATCCATATCTTATTATGAACTAAGTTTTGGGTTGCAAAGCTAATTTCCTGAATTTGGGTCTCATGAGAAAAAAAGTTAATTCAGGTTAAGATCTCAGGTACAGGATAGATATTTGGTAAAGCGATATCTGGAGCTGTATTTCAAGTTAATCCTGTTATTTTCTTGAGTAAATCTCTCTAATATAAAGATGACACTTGTTATAGATTTTAGATAATCAGGAAGGTGTGAAATACAATTGATATAAATATTTTCTTGGTCTGGTATAGGAAGGCCAATAGTTCAAAACTAAACTAAATAACTGAATAAGGAAGACCAACTGAAAATTTGCTTGCAGGTCCACCTGTAGCATACCAAGCATAATTAAAGTTATGGTGAACAGCAGTACAGTTCTTACATTTGAATCAATTCATAGTTAATAGCTACTATATGTTGGAGTAAAATAAGAAGGGATTATGATTGAGATTTTAAAATATTTATTCC
This sequence comes from Xenopus laevis, assembly GCF_017654675.1. Lineage (NCBI taxonomy): Eukaryota > Metazoa > Chordata > Amphibia > Anura > Pipidae > Xenopus > Xenopus laevis. The sequence goes on along the minus strand of NC_054379.1, from coordinate 51,939,471 downwards.
AGATTTTTTTTAATAGTTTTGAATTACCGTATTTGCCTTCAGCTTTTAAGTGGGGATCACCCACCCCCTCTAAAAAATAAATTCTAAGTAAGGCTACTAATTTATTGTTTTTGCTACTATAGTATTGCTCATTTATATTCAGCCCCTCTCCTATACATCATATTCTAGTCTCTTATTCAAATTGGTGCATAGTTGCTAGGGTAGTTTGGACCCTAGCAAACCAGATTTCTGAAACTACAAACTTAAAAAAACACATACAAATAAAAAATGAAGACTAATTGCAAATTGCCTCAGAATATCACTCTCTACAACATACCGAACATTAATTTAAAGGTGCACAACCCCTTTGATACAAGTATAGCAAAACTTATATCACAGAGATGTATATGATGTAACTACATCCAATTTTACTTCCACCCACCCTTTAGATGGGTGATGGGTGAATTAGCCAAAAATGTAAGTGCATTATCGCCAGCACTTGGTCTAATGAACAACTTCCATTTTCCGAGACAACATAGAGAGGCCACCCTGCTGAGCAACAACACATTTATAGAAAAACCAAGCCAAAAAATACCTACTCTACATATTTTGGCAGAAGCAAGCACAGGGAGATAGCAGCCAAGCAATGCAGAAGCCTGACAACAGGAGAAGGGAAAAAATGCAAATTGGACTCCAAGCAGAAATCTGAATCTCTTCATGGATGTCAAGAGTCCAGTTTTTGTAATGCACAAGAACAGGCAGGATGAAACAAAGCAGTAAAACAAAGGAACATATGATAAATACTCACACTCAGGTAACATACATATGCTAGGGCATTCCAATAAACAAACTCAATCGATAGTGTTGCCTTTGCAACGGAACCAACTTAAAGGGCACCTGTTGTCAAAAAATATTATTCTCATCCTCCTGATGCAGATGGCCTAGCACTGGCAGTATTCTGCACTATATATTTTGCAATATGAGGTCATCAAATAATTCACAAGGTTCATTACAAGACTAGTTAACTAGTTAAAAAAGACAAGAATTCCGAATTCCGAAGAGGGGTGCAGCCCTTGCAAAGCCTTGAATGCGAGCATGTGAGGAGGTAATGAAAGAAGAGTACAGGTCAGTAGAGGAGCATAGTAACAGTTGGAGTATATAGAGATGAGTTCAGAGATGTAGGGAGGGTCAGAGTTATGAAGTGTGTTGAATGCCAGGGTTATTAGTTTGAATTTTATTTCGAAAGGTAGCAGAATCCAATGCAGGGATTGGCTGAGTGGTATGGCAGAGGAGGAGCAGTTTCTGAGGTTTATGAGCCCCGCAGCAGTGTTCATTATGGACTTGAGAGGTGTCAGTCTCTGGCGGGGAAGGCTAAATAATGGTGAATTACAGTAGTCTAGACGTGATATGATGATAGAGTGCATAAGAATTCTGGCAGCATCGTGGGTGATAAATGATTGTATTTTCTGTAGCTGAAAGAAGCATGATTTAATAAGGTACTGGATATGAGGAGTGAAGAGCAGGGCAGAATCTAGGATAACCCCAAGGCACTGGGCCTGGGGAGACAGGGTGATAGCTGAATTAACTATGATAGATTCTTCTGGGATGTTGCGGGCTTTAGTTGGTGAAATGAGAACCATTTCCGTTTTAGAGAAGTTTCATTTAAAGTAGCGTTTCGACATCCAAGTAGAGATAGCGGACAGGCAGGAGGAGACCCAAGGATTCTGTCATGATTTTTATGGTGTAGTTTTTATTTCTTAATTACACTGTTTACACTGCACACAATTCACTCTACCATATAAAATTTAATTTCTGAACCAAAAACTGTAATTTTTTTAGTTGTAATATTGGTGTGTAGGCAGCCATCTCAGGTAATTTTGCCTGGTCATGTGCTTTCAGAAAGAGCCAGTGCTGCACCATGGAACTGCTTTCTGGCAGGCTATTGTTTCTTCTACTTAATGTAACTGAAGATGTTGCAATGGGACCTGTATTTTTATTATTGAGTGTTGTTCTTAGATCTAACAGGGAGCTGCTATCTAGTTACCTTCCCATTGTTCTGCTTATGGCCTGCTGGGGGGGAAAGGGATGGGAGTGATATCACTCAAACTTGCAGTACAGGAGTAAAGAGTGACTGAAGTTTATCAGAGCACAAGTCACATGACTGGGGGCACCTGGGAAACTGACAATATGTCTAACCTGATGTCAGATTTGAAAATTAAATATAAAAAAAACAGTTTGCTCTTTTGCAGATGTCTGCTTGAGCAGCACTATTAACTGATGCATTTGGACAAAAACTTGTTTTCCCATGACAGTATCCCTTTAAGAGCTCTGAGATCAGAAGAGGATCAGAGATGGATCTGAGTATCGTCAGCATAAAGGTGTTATTGAAACCATAAAAGTTGATTAGTCTGCTGAGGGAGGAAGTACAGAGAGAAAATAATAAGGGGTCCAGGAGAAAGAGGTCGAGGAGAAGACATTCCTAATCATGAAGGAATGATTAGTAAGGTAAGAAGAGAACCAGGACAGGGCTGTGTAAAGAAGGCCAAGCGAATGAAGGGATTTGAGAAGGAGTGGATGATCCATGGTGTCAAATGCATCAGAGAGATCAAGAAGTATTAATTGTGGGAAGTGGTATTGACTTTAGCTGTTAAAAGGTCCCTAGTTAGTCAGGTTAGGGCAGTTTCAGTGAAGTGTTGGTGACTAAAGCCAGATTGTAGGGTGTCCAGCAGGTTATTGTCAGAGAGGAATGGCGTTAGTTGTAAACTAGGCACTAGGCACTCAAGAGATAGATGGGATTATCTAGGGTTTTTTCAAAAGAGAGGGTTTTTTCAAAATGGGGGTGACAAGAGAATGTTTTAGTTGAGAAGGAAAGATTACAGTTGAGAGTGAGATATTTAATAGATGAGTTAAGTCTTTGATTAGACAGGGATTGGCATTGCTGAGAAGTTTGGAATGAAGTGGGCAGGTAGTAAGGTGAGAATAAGTCAAAAGTTTTGAGACTTCCTCATCAGTGACAGGGGAGAAGAAGCACAGAAGAGACTGGCGAGTTTGGATGGAGGGTGGTGAATGTCTAGGGGGGTTTAATAGTGTAATGTCACTTCTGACGGTGTCAATCTTGTTTTTGAAGTGCTCAGCAATATCTTGAGCATAGACAGATGTGCACGGAGGGGGGAAAGAAGAGTGGTAAAGGTGGCTAAAGGTTGTGCAGCTTTTTTAGAAAGGGAGTTAATGAGTGTAGTAAAGTACA